>NC_080418.1:84199458-84376958 GCF_029873635.1 Malania oleifera | reverse complement strand
GTAGTGTTGACCCTATGGGTCATAACCGATTTTGATTATGAAAAATACTCAAGTATTTGATGACTTTCGAGTTTATGTGCAGGATCATACTACCCTTATTGTCTATAAAAATTATTTTTACCAATTGCCTAGAGCTATAATTATTGTGGCCCTTTTTGCTATTGCCAAAATGGCTATGAAGGGGCAAAAAAAAAATAAAAATAAATAAATGGGTTGAAATTACATTGCACTTAATTCATAAAATTAGGTTGAAATTAAGTTGCACCTAATGCATATTGTTAGGGGCAGCCTTCTAAGGATATACCCATATTTTTTTGCACGATGTATTTGTCATTATCAAAAAGGGGGAGAACGTTGACCTTATAGGTCACGCCCGATTTTGATAATGACAAATACTTGTTGTATTTGATGAATGTTTGAGGTTATGTGAAGGTATACTATTGGCAGGACAAAATGATTGTACAAGGAGTAAAATTTGAAGGCCATGAAGACCCTATTAATGTTGTACTTTAATGCTTTATTCATTACGGGTCTGTAATAGTAAATACGGTCTGGGCTGTAATAATTATATGCATCACCTACATGGTATGATAGGTAAGCTCAAACGAAAAATACCTAGAAATGACCCTAGGACACTCACACATGCATATATATATGTATGACTAAATGGATAGGGTGATTGCATGATTAAGTAGGACCGAAATGCACTCAATATGCACGTTCGGTCGACCGTACTGCTCAAGTACACTATCACCCGATTGACCGAGCCATGACCAGTATATTCCTCCCAATCGACCGAACTCCCTCAGAGTCAACAAATTGACCATATGGTCGACCGAGCCTAAAATGCATGCCAACCACCTAGTTGAGCGAGTTCCCACGGGTGAGAACTCAACGATTTGGTCGACCGAACTACTTAGTTCAAATCCTCCTAGTCGACCGAACCGCGCTAAAAAGGAAAATTGCCCTGGAACCTCCATGTCCGGTCGACTGAACTTGTAGTTCAATTTATACCCAATCGACTGAACTTGCACAAACTTGGTCAACTGAACCTGCCTCGGTCGACCAGTGCTCTCGGGTTGCCATATTATTTTTACCGTGATTAAAATATTTAAACGGGGTTTACTTGGTTAAATTGCATTAAGATTTTTATAATAATTCCCTATATGTCCTGGACGACTTTAATAAAGGGGAAGACTATATATACCTCTTCATTTGGAATGATTAGCATCAAATTAGCAAACTTGATTAGTGATTTTTCTCTGGATTCTAAAATCATGCTCTCTCACTTCCAAGTATCCTACACTCATACTTACCTTGCCATATTGCCAAAAATCTGTTTGTAAGTTTGAATTGAGTGTTGTTGTTCTATAGGTTTGCTCTCTCAAGTTTGTGCTTGTTTGATATTATTTTGTTTGAGAGCAAGACCTTGAGTTTTCTTAGGGGACTTTATTAATAAGTCTTTCTCAAGAAGACTTCACTTGAGCTTAAGAGTATTGCACTATCATTGTAATATCTTAAGAAGTTCTTATTTGATTTTGGTTGCTAAAATTTTTTTCAAATAATTTTCAAATATCTCATGTGTTTCATTTTGAGAGAAATTTTTGAAGAGATATTTGTTTATGTTCTAAATATCTTTGTTGCAATATTCCCTGAGTAATATTATTTGTTGAACAAAAAGATCAAATCCTTTTTGCAAACAAAATCTTTGCACATCTTGAGCTTTATACGTTGAGAAAAACTATTTGTTGAGATATCTGAAGTGTTGCTAATATCTTTGTTTGAGCATTGTGATTGAATATATTGTGTGATACAAAGATCGTATTATTAGCACTCTCACACATTGATTATAACGCTTATATAAGTATTTGAGAGTAGACATTTAAGACCATATTGAGCTTACTTCATTATATCATTTGGTGGTGTACGTGATTGCTTAGATTGGGTACACATCTGCTTTATATGAAAGCATAATCACTGTACCAATTTAATTTTTGTGAACATACTGTTGTGTTTCCAGGCGTGGCCTAAGGGGGCAGTTGTCCAACTCGGTAAGGATTGGTTGTAAAGGTTGAGGTCAGCCCTGTGCTAATTGACCTGGTTTGTTTAGGTGCCGCTCCACCCATTTAAGTGAGCAAGTATAGTGGTAATCCTTGTGCTTGTTAGCCAAGGTGGGGACGTAGGCAATTTTTTGAACCTCGATAACATTTATGCGTGTCACTTTCCTTTTCTATTTTCTAGTGCATGCGTAGTTAATTAAATTGTGCCATTTAAATTCTGGTACATATTATAATTGATTTATTTTACTTGCACTAGATTGACCTTACGGTTGTGAATAAACTGTTGTTAGAATACTGACCTTTGGAATTAAATTTAAAAACACCAATTCACCGCCCCTCTTGGAATCACAGTAAAGCTAACAATTGGTATAAGAGCCATGTAGCATAGACTAGTAGTTATTTTGCAAAAGATCTTATATGGCTCATAGCTCCGTGACCCCTTTCCCTGAGGGACCATCTTCCACATGACCTCCGATTTTCAGTGGTGTTAATTACACCTTTTGGAAAAAGTGGATGTGCATCTATCTCCAAAATACAGATTGGAAGGTATGGAGGATCGTCTTTAGGGGAAATTATGTCCCTATGAAAACAGAGGGTGCAACTAGAGTTCCTAAGAATGAGGAAGAATATGATGAGGATGATATGAAAGTTGTTAGTTTGAACGCCATTGCTATGAACATTTTGTATTGTAGTCTTGATGTAAATGAATTTCATAGAACAATAGCATGCTCTACTGCAAAAGAAATCTAGGATAAGTTAGCAGTCACATATGAGGGTAGTAGGGATGTGAAAGATAGTAGGATAGATATACTGACTAGTGAGTATGAGGCCTTTAGGATGAATGTAGGTGAGTCCATTTTAGAGCATGTACACTAGATTCACACACATCATAAACTCAGTGCATGCATTATGTAAGACCTATCCAATATATGAGATGATTAGGAAGATCCTTAGAGGATTGCCTCCTGTTTGGGAAGCCAAGGCTACAACCATTGCTGAGGGTAGAGGCCTTAAGGCCATGACTCTAGATGAATTGATAGGTTCCCTGATTACCTATGAATTTTCCATAAATGAAAGACTAAATGAACACAATAGGGCGAAGAAAGTGACTGCATTGAAAACTTTCACTCACACATCTAGTGAATGCAGCAAACGTGACACTGATGATGATATAGCCATGCTAACTAGAAAATTTAGCAGATTCTTCAAGAAGAATAGAAAGCCATACAAAAGATATAGGGAGTCTGTATCTGAGAAGGGAGAGTCTAGCAAAAGAAAAGAAAAATTAAATGCTCCCACATGTTACAATTGCAAAAAAGTTGGGCACATCAAGCCAGACTGCCCACTACTAAAAAAGGAGGCTAAGAAAAAGAAGAAAGCCATGAAGGTAGGCACCTCATGGGACAAATTAAGCATCAGTGACTCAGAATCAGACCACAACAACTCAGAGGTTGCTAATCTATGCTTGATGACACACGGTGATGAGGTATCGTCCTCTTGTTCATTATCTTCATATTATTCACCTGATGATTGTGACTTTAATTGCATGCCTACATTTAGGGAATTACAACGTGAATATATTCGTGTATCTGAACTGTTAAGTAAAATGACCAAAGAAAATGATGATTTGAAAAAGAAATGTGAAAATTGGTCAAAACTATTTGGTATTGCAAAAACCTCTCATGATTCTATTTTGAAAGAAAAAGATGTCACTTTTGCTAAACTTAAGAGGAAATTCCAGGATAGCTCCAAAATTATTTTTAAATTCACCGAGGGCGAACACAATTTTGAAAAACTACTTGGTGCCCAAAGAAATTCTTTAAGTAAAGAGAGTCTAGGTTTTAATGGTGTTGAAAATGTTAGACGACCTAATCTATACTTGGGACATTTACACGTGAATCAAAATCTCAAGTCCCACCTAAAGATCCTAAGTGTAGAATGAAATGTTTTAAATGCAAACAAATTGGTCATATTCAATTTGATTGTCCACTTAGGAATAAGCATGTGAAAATTAGAAGAGTGTGGGTTGTTAAGGGTGATCCAATTACTAACCCCCGTGGACCCAACAAAATTTGGGGACCAACATCAATTACTTAGTTTATTTTGTAGGTGTCTTTGAGATCATCCTCCTCCAAGGATAGGTGGTACCTAGATAGTGGGTGCTCACGACACATGACCGGTGACAAGGGAAAATTCGCATCAATCATTCCCAAGGATGGAGGATATGCAACATTCGGCTACAATGCAAAAGGATGCATCATCGGCATACGTAAGGTTGGTAAGGATCCTTCCCTTACTATTGATAATGTTTTATTGGTTGATGGGCTAAAGCATAATTTACTGAGCATAAGTCAATGGTGTGATAAAGGATATAAGGTATCATTTGAAAATAACAAATGCATAGTTAAAAATAAATCAGATCACAAAGTGTTTTTTTACTGCACATCACCATGAAAATTTTTGATAACTTAGCTTCACAACAAGTAACTTAGCTAGTTGGTTATGACATAGGCACTTAGGACATGCTAGCATGGACTTATTGTCAAAAATTGTTAGAAAAGAATTAGTAAACGGCTTGCCTAAAATGTTATTTGTAAAAGACAAAATCTGTGATGCATGTCAAATGGGTAAGCAAACAAAATCTAGTTTTAAGAAAAAGAAATTTATATCCATCACTTGACCACTTGAAATGATTCACTTGGATTTTTTTGGTCCTAATTCTGTGCAAAGTCTTGGCAATAAATCATATGCTTTTGTCATTGTTGATGACTTTTCTAGATTCAAATGAGTGTTATTTCTTTCACATAAAAATGAATCATGTGAACAATTTACCAACATTTGCAGGAGAATTCAAAATGAAAAAGGCTATAAGATAACTTATATAAGAAGTGATAAAGGAACTGAATTTAAGAATGAAGGCATAGAAAATTATTGTGACCTAAAGGGCATATCACATAACTTTTGTGCACCTAGGACCCCTCAACAAAATGGTGTGGTAGAAAGAAAGAATAGGTCATTACAAGAAATGGGTTGAACTATGCTCAATGAACATAATTTACCTAAATATTTTTGGGCCAAGGCCATAAATACTGCTTGTTATGTCACGAATAGGGTGTTGATTAGACCGTCAATTAATAAAACTCCTTATGCATTGTGGAACAACCATAAACCTAATATTTCCTATTTTCATGTTTTTTGTTGTAAGTACTTTGTGCTTAGTGATAATGAACATCTAGGAAAATTTGACTCTAAATCTGATGAAGGCACTTTCCTAGGCCATGCTCTTAATAATAAAGCATATATGGTTTTTAATAAAAGAACACTGACTATCATTGGATCTATCCATGTTGAGTTTGATGAATCTAATCCATTTTCTATGAAAAATGATGAAGATGATATTGATATTAGAAAATGTTTAGATAAATTGTCTATTGAAAACAATACAAGTGAAAATTTAGAAGTAAATGATAAATCATCTAAAGATAATGATAATGGGAATGAAATTCACGAGTTGCCTAGAGATTGGAAATTTATTAGGAACCATCCTATAGATCAAATCATAGGTGAACCATCCCGTGGTGTAGCCACAAGATCATGCTTGAAAAACCTAGTGAGTTATTATGCTTTCTTGTCCCAAGAAGAACTTAAAAGTATTAAGGAAGCTATAGAAGATGAGTCTTGGGTGATGTCCATGCAAGAAGAGCTTAATCAATTTGAAAGAAGCAGAGTGTGGACCCTAGATCCTAGACCTAATGATTTTGGGTGTTATTAAATCCTTTTCTTCTTTAACCTATACCCCTAGCCTACATTATAGTCCGAAAGATAGGTACATATTGTTGTCTTAAATGAATTGTCAGACTCAATGTTGAGTTTGAACTATGTTATGACCTGATTCTAATATGGTGCGCAGCCAACTTGTTCAAAAAATAAGTTCGGTTAATATTTTGCACTATTTGGGGCATAAAATATCAATCAATGATTGGATTTTTAAGCCTTAATTTCCATTTTCTTGTGGAAAATCGTACCCTTAGCCTGCGTTTAGTCCTATGTCTTAAAGTCAACCTTGAGATTGTAATACAAATTAAAGGGCCCAATAAGACACCACAACTAGGGATTAGAGGATTGAAATGGCATTGCAAGACTCAAATCAAGGAAACATCATTGGAGATCGACATTATATTAATAGTAGAATAATGCAGAAATGGGTATAGTATATGAGCAAAAGCAGTTTGGCTCAAAAGAAAGCAAGTCTGACTCATCCAGATGAAGGAAAGTCTTGAGGTGGTTGCCTATTGATTGATTTTTAATGTTGACATCGAAGCTACACAACGTCAAAATACTGGTGAAGCCACTTACTGTCTAATCAGCACAAAAATTAGGTAAATTGACAGATTTGTGCATTTTACTTGCACACTTAAATGAGGTGGTATTATTTGATTGCATGTTTATTCCTTTAAATTCAAAATGGTTTTAAACATTAAGAGCATAGCGTTGAAAGATATACTGTGATATGAAAAATTTAATGAAACTCATTCCCAAAGTTCTCAAGATGAACTAGTCCATAGATAAAGGATGCACCAAGTCCTAAAATGGAAAAAGGTCTGGGGACATTCACACATCAAGAAATAAAATCGATGTTTTATGCATAAGATCAGCATTTCATAAACTAGGGCATCGATAGCCAAAATTGAGGTTTAAGATACATCAAGGTTGGAGTTACAGAGTTTTTTTCTCCCATCAGATTGGTGTCAGGCTATCAGAACAACAAAAGGTTGTCATATATTAAATGCATAGCATATAAAATGATAAGAAACAACATGGATACATGTCATCATATCATGCACCCACTCATTTACGACATATATGTTTTATTTCACAGGCTTTGGATATCCATTTTCATTTATGCTAAGTCAAATTCTTGTTTTCTATAAATTCAAATGGTCAAAGTTTTAGTTTGGGACATGGGGCATTGGTCCTTAGATCCAAAATATTTTCAAAAGTATTTTTGAAATACTGGGGCATCGGTCCTCAGGTCCAAGTTGTTATTGCAAAAATGTTCTTCAAGTTCCAGCTCATCGGTCCTCAGATCCAAGTAGTTCTTGCAAAAATGTTTTTCAAACACCGGGGCATCGCCCCTTATATGCAAGTTGTTCTTGGAAAAATATTTTTCAAATACTAGGGTATTGATCCTCAGATCCAATTTGTTATTACAAAATAGTTTTTCAATCACCGGGGCATCAGTCCTCAGTCCAAGTAGTTTTTATGAAAATTTTTTTCAAATAATGGGGCATTGTACCTCAAATCCAAGTGGTTCTTGCCAAAAATGTTTTTCAAAATTCAAATAATCACTTCCAAGTTGTCCCAACTATTTTTTTCATTCGAGAGGTCTTTTTCAAGTTATCCCAACTATCTCGTTTATTCGAGAGGTCTCTTCCAAGTTGACATGACTATCTCGTTCATTAAAGGGGTCTCTTCCAAGTTGTCTTGATTATCTTGGTCATACGAGTGGTCCTATTCAAATTGTCTATCTTTAGTCACATCGAAGTTGACCATTTTCAGGATGGTCCTATCCAAGTTGACTATTTTCAAATAGTCTTATCCTAGTTGACCATTTTTGAAATTGTCCTGTCCAAGTTGACCGTTCTCAGAATGGTCCTTTTCAAAATGGTCTGGCTATCTTGGAAGTTTGCGACAATTAGAGTTCCCAAATTTGAGTAGTCATCTTCAAATTGTTTTGACCATTTCAAATTTTTGCAGTGATTACAGTTCCCAAAGTCTGAATGGTCCCTTCAAAAATGCTCTGGTTATCTCAGAGGTTTGCAGCGATTAGAATTCCCAAATCTAAGTAGGCTCTTCAAAGCTGTTTTGACCAATTTAGAATTTTGAATGGTCCCTTCCAAAAAAATACTCTGGTTGTCTTCGAGGTTAAGAATTCGAGTAGTCATCTTCAAAGTTATTTTGACCATTTTAGAAGTCTGAATTGTCCTTTCCAAAAAATGTTATGGATATCTTGAAGGTTAATAATTCGAGTAGTCATCTTTTAAGTTGTTTTGACCATTTCAAAAGTTTAAATGGTCCCTTCCAAAAAATATTATGGTTGTCTCGAAGGTTAAGAATCCGAGTAGTCATTTTCAAAGCATTTTTTACCATTTCAGAAGTTTGAATGGTCCCTTCCAAAAAAATGCTCTAGCTGTCTCGGAGGTTAAGAATATGAGTAGTCATTTTAAAGTTGTTGTGACCATTTCAGAAGGCCGAATGGTCCCTTCCAAAAAATGCTCTAGCTGTCTCAAAGGTTAAGAAATCCGAGCAATCATCTTCAAGTTATTTTTAGCATCTTAGAAGTATGATTGGTCCCTTCCGAAAAAATACTCTAAGTGTCTCAGATGTTAAGAGTTTGAGTAGTCATCTTCAAGGTTGTTTTGACCATTTTAGAAGTCTGAATGGTCCTTTCCAAAAAATGCTCTTGCTGTCTTGGAGGTTATGAATCCGAGTTGTCATCTTCAAAGTTGTTTTGACCATTTCAGAAGTCTGAATGGTCCCTTCCAAAATATTATCTGTTTGTCTCGAAGATTAAGAATTCAAGTAATCATCTTCAAAGTCGTTTTGACCATTTCAAAAGTCTGAATGGTCCCTTAAAAAAAAAATGCTCTAGCTGTCTTGAAGGTTAAAAATCCGAATAGTCATCTTCAAAGTTGTTTTGACCATTTCAAAAATTGGAATGGTCCCTTCCAAAAAATTCTCTAGCTGTCTTTGATGTTAAGAATCCGAGTAGTCATCTTCAAGTTTTCTTGGCTACCTCAGAGGCATGCGGCATTTATAGTTCCCAAATTCAAGAAGTTACACTAACCACTAACACTCTAAGCTGTACTAACCATTAACACTCCAAGTTGTACTAACCACTAACACTCCAACTTGCCCTAGTTATTTCTCTAAATAGTCGCATTCAAAACACTCAAAGTTGCTACATTCAAGTTGCCTAGACTATATTATTAATTTGAGTGGTAGCGTCCAAGTTGTTCAGATTGTCTTTGATCCACAGGCTTGAGTTGTAATTGCTTTCAAAAACATTCAGTAGGTTCATCAAGTTGACATGAAACTCCATGCATCTTTGTAAGTTCAAACATTGGTTTCTTTTGTTACTTTGGGTTTAGTCCAAAATCCGCATCTTTTGTGTTTATAGATTTGTTGTTAAAAGAAAACAAGAAAACTGTTATTCCTCTCAAGTAACAAAGCTATAAAGAGGGGCAACTGTAGACACCCCATTTTTTCCGTGACCCAATATAACGAAAATGACACTTTTTATTTATTTATTTTATTATTATGGGAATATGCCAGAATATTCAATTTAGTCTAGCTCGCACTTGCACACACGAATAGATTAGAGGAAAATCAAGCAATAAAGAAGAAATTTCTTTCATCAAATTTAATGGTTTGCAATAAAAAATGATATTTTGTTTCCTAATTCAATTGATTTGCTATTTGGATAGAAAGAAATAATCTAATGGAACCTATAATGGAAACTCTCCGTGAATGGAAAGAACACTCATGGAAAGAAAATTTTTTGTCCTAGATGGCTTGATTTTTTTTTTTTTTTTTTAAATATGACCGAAGCCCTAGCCCTATAAAAACGGGGGCATCCGCAAGGATAGGGCACAACCACACAAGGGGAGCATAGTCTCCCAAGGAGAGAAAGAAAAGAAGGTAGGGTTTATAATCAATTTTGAGAGAGATAAGAAAGAGAGGCAGGCTGCCTAGCCCAAAAGAGAGAGAGAGAGAGAGAGAGAGAGAGAGAGAGAGAGAGAGAGAGAGCTTCGTGCTAAGAAAGAGTGAAAATATATATATGCTAAAAAATCATGATTGGAGGTCCTTGCGCAGTCAATTTAATCTAGATGATTGGATGGTGATTTCTTGTCTGATGGAGCTTAAATTTTGATAGGTTATTTATAGCTCATCCTTATTAATTTTGATTGGTTGTATTATTATTTGGAGTTTTGAAACTTTGGTTTTATTCTTTGGACAACAACCTCTTTGCAACAACAACTTCTGGATTGGAGGTGCCTACGCAGTCAGCTTGAAGTAAAAGATTGGATGGACATTTCTTGTCAGATGGAGCTAAAATTTGGACAAGTTGTTATTGACTCATCCTTATTAAATTTGATTGGTTGGATTGTTATTTGGAGCTTTTCAAATTTGGGCTTGTGCTTTGGATAGCAGCCCTATTACGGCAATAGCTTCAAGATTGGAGAAGATGAGATCAAAAAGAGAGAAAGAGGAAAGGGAAGCTAGGGCTGCAAACCAAAAAAGAAGAAAATAATAAGAAAGAAGCACACAAAAGGGAGCATTTTTATGTTTATACTTTAAGGATTGTTTGCCTCATGTTTGATCTCTCTTGTGTATTTGTGTTTAGAGGAGTGAGCTTTGAAGGTATGAGTTTCATGCAAAATAGCATTTTATGTTTATAATTTGATGTGTAACACCCCAACCTGGGTTTTCCAAGGAGCACTGCGTCTCTCCTCATCCACCTAGACTAAACAACAGAAGGGATGGGTCTTGTCGGACTAATGACTAGCCCCATATACCAACACGTGTCATTTTCAGTGTGTTTTTGTCTTCACTCACACACTTCTTGAGAAAACTTCCTAGAAGCTCACCCATCCCAAGATTATTCCAAGCCAAGCACGCTTAATCGTGGAGTTCTTATGGGATGATCCTTGAAAAGAAAGGTGCACCTTGTTGATATGGATAGTAACATCTAATCCTTTTAAGCCTTTCTTCCATGGGGTATCACATTCTTCCCCACTCAGAGAATGCAACGTCCTCGTTGCAAACCCACATTTCCAAACCTAGGCGATGTGAATCTCATCACACTTCTGGCTGGGTAATGGCTCTAATACCATTTTGTAGAGACGTGGAAAATATAATAATAAAAGAAATAAGGAAAAATGGTTTTTGGTAGAGGCAGGAGAAAATTGGCGACAGTTTTCTAAAGGGGGAAGAAAACCGGTGATGGTTTACGGGTTTTACCATAGGTCAGTAACAGGCAAAACAATAAAACTGAGCCGGTTAAAGAGAAAATTGACGTCAGTTTTCTGAGAATCATAGAAAACCGTCGACTGTTTTGGTAAATTATCACGACCGATAACGAGTAAACAATAATTCTGGTCTAGTTAAATAGAAAATTGGTGACGGTTTTTTCGACAGTATAGAAAATTATAAAGGAACGCGAGAGTTCATTTGGAAACATAAAAAAAACTCTCTCTCTCTCTCTCTCTCTCTTAAAACCACACAACCCTTCCCCCATCTTTCTTCGATTCTCACTCCATTAAACTTCATCTTGACGACCAAGAACCACCATGAGGTTCCTCAAAAAATTCTCTACAACCTAGGTGGAGTGGAATTTCTATTTGGGGTTCTAGGGCACCATCCCAAAACTGAGCTAAGGATGTTATTTGAGTGCTTATGGTTGGTTTATTTAATTTATTGAAGGTATAGGTTTAGGATTGTGGATGTGAATGTAATTTTGGGGTTGAACTGAGAAATTAGGATTTTGTGAAATACAGGGTTTGGTGCGTATACCATAGGCAAGCTAAGGATTCTAGTGGGCGTTTCCTTAAGAACCAATGTAAAAATGATAAATAATTTATAGTTTAGGAAATTATGAATATGTGTTTTCGGGAAAGATGTGAGTATGATAAATATTTTGGTTATTCAGTTGATTGACAAGGAGAAATATATGTGCATAATTTTAGGGTTGGAAATCATGAATATTGTAAAGGCGTGAGTTAGAAATCAGTAAACAAGTTCAGTTAGCCAGGTAAGAGAAATATGCTATGCCAGTTAAATTAGAAATTTTACTAGTAAATTTTAGTATTTTATTATGAGTTTTAGAGTGTGACTTTTGAACAAAATCAGAGCATAAAAATATTATACAGTTTTACAGATTACAGTACATGGGTTTTATTTATTTAATTGTGTGGCATGAGTAAATATCATATTAGTACAGAATTTTCACAGCTTGCAAAGTATCATGATTTACAGTATATACATAGAAAAATGATTTACAACATTTACAAAATAACATGATTTATAGATTATAGAACCATAACATTTAGATATTACTATT
This sequence comes from Malania oleifera, assembly GCF_029873635.1. Taxonomy (NCBI): domain Eukaryota; kingdom Viridiplantae; phylum Streptophyta; class Magnoliopsida; order Santalales; family Ximeniaceae; genus Malania; species Malania oleifera. The sequence continues at coordinate 84,364,775 of NC_080418.1, read as the reverse complement.
TATTCATATATTACAGTTTACTAAGATTACAGTGTTATGGTTAATTCAGTTGAAACAAAATCATGGTAAAACATGAAGATATTAAATAGTATTATATATTATCAGACCCTGATGGGACAAATCAAATTATAGAGCACGGTACGATAGCTAATCCAGTACAGAGTGCAACCACATATCTTAGATAGTGTTCCACATATCTCAGATAGTGTGTGAATTTTATGACTAGTAGATCGTGCCTTGGGATAGCTTGCAGACTCCTTGGTAGTCCGGGTTTAGGCGGTCGTTCTAACGATAGAGGTTTGAGTTGACTTATCCTTGTAGGCCAACCAGTGTTAAGTCTAGCCTACAGGCCGCACAACCCTGTCGTGAGGGGTTAAATCATGACATACAACCATCCAGGGAAGTTTTCACAGTTATGTGTATATGTAGATTTACATAAATCACTAGATATATCTATAAATACTAAAAGTATGATTAAATAGAAAGATCAGAAACAATTGTATTTTAAGTCACGTAGGTGTGAGTTACAATGTATTTTATTTTGCATGTTATCTCAGTTTCAGTTGATTAACAATATATTGTTCATATAAACTCAGTTGCCACACACTAGTAATGGCATATTTCGTCTTACTAAGAATTGTCTCATCCTAGTAATTTAACATATTTCAAGTGATCCAACTAGATGAGCAGATCCGGCTCAGAGATAGAGGGGGCATTTGTACTACCTTGTCTGAAGGGTAAGTATTAGGAAGATGTATTTTTTAGTAGATCTTAGGAGGTTTGGTGGATGCTACTGGGGAGATATGTATACTTATATATTTTGGGAAAATACTGAATTTTGGTATTGTAATTATGGCTATATGATTTTATGTTTTCCGCTGCATAGGTGTGGTACCTTATGAAAGGGGATTCCTCGGTGCCACTTTGAAACTGAGATGCTATAGCATATTTTATTAGGGGTATCAGAGTAATATAATACAGTCTATATATATAAATATAATGGCAGGAATTTTTGGGTCGTGACATGATGGCTGCTTGCTTCATGTTTGATTTCTCTTGTGTAATTGTGTTTAAAGGAGTGAGCTTTAAAAGTATGAGTTCTATGAAAAATAGAATTTTAATGCTTATACTTAAATAATTGTTTGCTTTTTGTTTGATTTATCTTGCATATTTATGTTTAAAAGAGTGATATTTGAAGGGAGTTAGGGGGTCTGGTAACTTTGCATGGCAGCCTTGGTGGCCGGGTGGGGCTTCTAGAGTTTTACTAGATTTGCTTGGCTTTTTATTTTGATCCATGGGCAGCAGCTTATAGGGCTACTGTTTGTATACGTTGGGGCTATCTAGTTTAGAGTTCTAGGGTTGTATAACGGCAAATAAAAAAGGAAACTTGGTTCTTTTTGTTTGCCTAACAAGGTTTAATCTCGTTTTGATAATGACAAACCAAGGCATCTAATTGTGCCATTTAGTGTGTACACATGTATTAAGATCTTAAATCAAAATGATAGATGCAAAATGGAAAGCAATGAAGCATACACAGCAATGATAGATGACTATTGACATTAAGTTTGTACGAAGGCCAAGCTTAAAGACATGAAGACTTGAATAATTTGTTATGTGTATTACAAATTAGAATTCAAGTACACCTCTTTTGAAATTTTGTAACGAAGCTCTTTGGTGACTTAGTTGGACCCTAGTTAGTTTAAAATTCTTGGAAAATATTTTTACAAGTTCAAAAGTTATTTAAAAAAACTAAAATAATTTTTGGAGCAAAAAATATAAAGGAATGTGTATTTCAAGATGTTTGAGCACTCGAGGCAAGTGCTTAATCAATTGAAGGAATACTGTTTGAACACTGGTCTGGTTCAAGGAAGTTCGGGTGATCAACCTAAGAGTTCAGTCGACCGAATGACTACTCCTTTTTAAGTCCCATGTTGGTTTTTTGAGCACGATGTCTATTTTGATGTTGACAAACACAAATGTCTCATGTATTTTGAATAGGTTCATTATTTGGAATACACACAAAAAAGAGGAAGATGGAAGCTAGAAAGGTCTTAAAGCTCACATCATCTTGAATGTTCCATGCAAACTTGAAGAGCAGAAGAAGAAATAACAGTTTTATTTGTATTGCATTTAACTTTTATCTTTGGTCTGTAATAATGCATGCATCTACATGAAGTTGACCCTAGGTACCAACACTTTTCACAGAAGAACTATTTCTTAAATAATTAATTGGTTAGGGTCAAAGATTAGAGCTAAAATGAAGTTCGCAAAAAACCGACGCTGGATTTTTGGACTTAATTAAAAAGCCTAGGTCATAGTCTGACCTTAGGATCCTAAAGATATCATGAAAAATCCATTGAACTAAAATGCCATATCTATATGAACAAGGGAAACATTTAATCAAAATCTGGACCTAAATTTACTTTGAAAGAGCTTCGGGTGACCGAACCTAGTAGGTTGAAAATGCCTCGGTTGACCGAACTAGTAAGAAGTCAACAAGTCGACTAAGGCTTGGGCGACCAAACCATATTTGAACTAACCGTCCGCAGTCAATCGAACCTTAAAGTTAACTTTTCCAACTGTCCCCGGACGACCAAACTTGTAGTTCAAAATATGCCCGAGCGACTGAAGAGTGAAGTTCGGCAACTCGAACCATGGACTAGGTGCCAAAAGTCACAAACTAATGGAAAATCGCCCTAGGTTCAGCCACCCAAACTTGCATTCAGTCACCGGGGCCCAATAATAGCCTTGTGTCTATTCGGGCGACCGGCCCTAAGGACCGGGCGATCGAACCTCTCGGGTTAACTTGCTTTAACCGTGGTAATTAGTGTAAAAACTTAATTAAACAATTTCAAACATCCTTAATATGTCCCTAACGGACATAATTCTCAGAAAATCTATAAATACCCCCACATTACCTCAAATTAGAAACTTTGATTAAATCCCAAATCCTTTCAAATTATTTTGTTAATCAAAGTTTCCCCAAACCATTTTTAATGCAAAATATTTTTCTTTGGGGCAAAATTTTTTAATTTCTCTTACTTTCTCACTTTCTATTTTTGAAAAAACAAATTTTGAAAGAAAGTACTTATATTTTTTGAGCATTCATATTATTAATCCATAGCTTTTACTCTCACTTAGGTTTTATCTTGAAAATCAATTTTGAGAGTAGCCTTAAGATTTCTTCTATTTATTTTTTCTTGATAGACAATTTTGGAAGAAATCCTTTATTGCACAAATATTTTCTTTGAGCCTAAACTCCAATTTCTCCAAACATTTTTATTAGCAAAATTCTTTGTTGGAGAACATAATAATCATTTTGATATATTCATATGTGTATGTGTGCAATAATTATTTAGATCAACACCCTTCCTCTACTAAGCATGATGCATATCATTAGAGAGTGCATGTATTTGAGCTTTTAATGTGTACATCCATGCTTCTATGTAGAAGCATTTTAATATGTAAAAAAGTAATATTTATTATACCGGTTGGGTTCATCCCGTTAATTGAACTGAGGAGTCTCAGCCCTGTAAGTAAGATTGATTGAGTTCAGCCCATAAATTGAATTGGGGAGTCTCAAACCCGTAAGTGAGACAAGTTGGGCTCAGCCTTATAATTGAGCTGGGGTTTACGTTGCCCCGTAGGGAAAGGTTGTAACGGCTTCTGTTCCACTCGTTTAAGTAAGCAGGGACAGTGTAATCCTTTGGGGGTATGCCCAAGGCGGGGACATAGGCTGGTTTGGCCGAACCTTGATAATAAAAATTGTGTCGCTCTTTCTCTCTCTATCTCATTTAATTACTATACTTTAATTTCCGCACGCATATGCTTGTTTATTTATAGTTCTTATTATTTGCATGTAGACCTTTATTTAAATGAGATATGTGGCACGTGTATGTTCACACTTATAGCTTAATCATTTTACATACACAATCATAATTAAAACGGGATATGATACGTGGTGAATTGGCGAAACGTTTAAATTAACCAAAAAGTTTTAAAAACCAATTCACCCCTTTTTTAGGATCACACTAATTCCAGCAATTGGTATCAGAGCCTCATTGCAAAAGGCTTAACCGCTTATGCTAAAGATCACATCGACTCATTTTTGGTGTATCCCTGGTTTAAGGGTTGAACCTTTGCAAATCCTCCACTGTCATTATTGCGTAGATTTTACTAATGGAAATCATATCCCAGTGATTTTTTTTTTTTTTTAAAGGCAATATTTCCCAGAACCTAAAAATTACTTGAATGTGCATGACCTGTTTCTTAATGCATATCATCTTATGTGGCATGCATACTTTTATTGTGCCTTAGTCACTAATGTTGTTACAAATTATATTTTTCTAAGTGATAAGGTTTATAGGAACTATGAAGAATGAAAAACTAAGAGAAGAGAAGAACACGACATTTTGAGCTTTAACGACTAAGGAGGAGTAAAACGTATTGGTATATCTTTCCTCCCTCTATTTTATTAAATGTTTTATATCATGATTTGCATGATATATCTTGTGATCAATATTTTATGAATCATGATGTGATTTGTAATGCTAGTTTGTCATCTTATGTGAAATATTTCAAAAACAATATTATTAATACTCATAAGATTTTTGAAATTATTGAAGATGGAATTATAGTGCTCTAAATGTTTAAATAGTGTTTTGTGCTTAAAAGTCTAAAATTTAATATACACTATTATCCTACTAAGAACCATGAGAAAATCAAGCCAATGCGTGAATCTTAGTCATCATTTCCAATCCAAACTTGATATATATACATATGATTATGATTGATTAAAAAAATAATATATTGGCTATCCCCTTCAAATGGATAAAGTGTTCATTAGTTGAAGATTTCTTTTATGCTATTTGTGCTCTAATATATGTATCTTAAATATAGCATATTTTGTCCAACACATAGAATTGAGTTTTAGGAAATAAATCTTACACTATATACCTTATTATCCTAACCTCATCATTGAGCTTAAATGATAAATCATTTTCAAATGATAAAATAAATTTAAGAAATTCATAAGTTTATCCCATATTAGAAAATACTAGTTATGCCAAATACTATTAATTGAATATATAATTCTTTCCCTGCATAATTGAGGGGGAGCGGAAATTTTAAAATTCATCCAATAAGCAATAAATTATATTATACTTACCTTATCATGTTTATTTGATGACTTAAATCCTTGATTATAGGTGTATACTGATCCGTCGGCTGGTGCATGTTGAATTTTAAATGTTATATGCTAAACTGAAAAACATGCACAGTCTATATGTTTATTTCCTAGGATGCTAGTTAATTAAATACATTAGTACATGTAAAATCCAAAAAGCTATAAATTAAAACATGTACACATTATGTTGTCTTAGGAGGGACTAGTTCATGGACACCATTTGGTTCGAATCTTTGGGTTATGCACTTTCACTCAAGACCTAAATGGTAAAGCATCATCTCTGAAATTAAACGTCACATGTTCTAATGATGGTCCATAAACAAGGGCAATTGCAAGACTTAAGGAGACGTTTTGTATTGTACACACTCATTGTATTTTTGATTTGTGCCATCCGTTTTGAACCCCTATTGCATTACCTCTGAGTATAGCCAAATTTGGCTATCGTGCATTTTATATAAATATGTCCTGCATATGTGCTAAATGTTTAATATTTGCTGCATACTAAAATTCTTAGAAAGGATGAATATATGAGGAATGTTCCTAAATAACTATCATCCTTGAACCATAATGTAAGTATGTGTGCATAAAAATATACAGGGGGGGGGGGGCTTAAGCCCCACTCATAATAAAAATAAATAAGTACTTAATGTCAATAGTCTCTTGCATAGTGAGTTTTGTCATAAAGAATAGCCATATGTTAAATGTGCTTAAATGAAAATTCATCCTTGCCCTTTAATGCATTTACGCATGATTGAGATTATACCAGGGAGTTTAAGCCCCATCCTTTAACAAAAGGATTTAAGTCACCTGGTCCATGGACTCACATTACTACTATTTCTACCTTTTGAGTCCTAAGACCTTTTGGCGCACCCTGAATATCATATCCTATCTTCATTGAATTATTTTTTATATGAATTGTTCTTGGTACGCATGAACACTGCTGTAATAGCCTAAGAAATTAATCAAGGCCTCGTCAATGAACACAAGGGATTCATCGACGAGGGTACATGAGGGTCTCGTCAACAAAGACACGTCTCGTCGATGAGAAAATACCGAGAGGGGTTTTAAGGCAGTCTGAAATTTGTCGACGAGAAATGAAGGTTTGTCAACGAAATTCTTTAGGGACCCATCGACGAGATCACGTATCTCATCGATGAACTCGGGGCTATAAATAGTTGAAACCCAAATTTTTCAGTGTATTTTGGCGCAAGACTCTCTCTCTCTCTCTCTCTTTAAACATTTCCTTCTCCTTCCCTCTTCGATCCCAGCCCCGTTTCACACCCGATCGACGATCTAAGACCCCCACGACGCTCTTGGGAAAGTTCTTCACAAGTCTGTCATAGCGGATCGTTGGTGGGAGTGGTTCGAATTTCATCCTAATCTTAGGGTAAAGCATTTTTTTTTAGAATTTGCTTTCCCTACAGTTATACGAAATGTAGTATACAAAGAAATAATGATATTTTGTTCTGGGGGATGTTGTTTTCGGGATGTTGAGTGGGGATCTTGTGGGTATAGGGTCAAAGTACAATAGGGGCTTTTTAGAATTCAGGTAAGAGAAATATGCTATGCTAGGAGTTTTAAAAATGTTAATAGAGATTTCATAGATACATACATACTAGTTTATTATACAGCTTTTACAGAATAAAAGTTTTAATGTTTGTGTGGCCTGAGTAGATATTTATTTGATACATAACTTATATAGCTTTTTACCAACATATCATGTTATATAGCTTATACAGATAATTATCTAGATCAGTATACATATACATATGTTTATTCAGATAAATATATTATAGTTTTATTTAGAATCAGTATGTTACAGTTTTATATAGATCAGTATATACAGTATTTATAGTATGCCATGTTTCCTAATACCATAACACTCAGAGTATACAGACAAATTATACACATAGATTATACAGAAATATTATACAGTCAGATATAAAGATATAACATCAAGATGCTACAGTTGAATTATTTAGATATTACAGTATTTACAGTACAAAATTACAATGTTATGGTTATTTTGGAAGCATGATGAAAACTGTAGAAAGATTATAGTATTATATATATGATATCAGATCCCTATGAAAATATTTCAGACAAATACAGAATACAGAGCACAATACCATTGCTAATACAGATAAAGTGCAACCATATATCTCAGATAGTGTGTGGGTACCGTCAAACCGTGCTTAGAAAGGATGCAACTCCCTAGTGTACTGGGTTGAGGGGGTCGGCTTGACGAGGCAGCAGTCCAGTTCTGTGCCTAGGAGTGGATATAGTTTGGTCGGACTGAGGTAGTGTAGAGTATAGTGACTTACCTAGAGGACCGGCTAATGTTAAGTCCTGCCTATGGCCCACGCAACCTTGTCATGAGGGTCAAATCATGACATACAGAGTTACAGAGATAAAGCATAGTTATGTATATATATACAGTTTTATAGTATTTGATGAATATAGTATGATATTAGCAGTATGAAAACTAGAAAATACATATGATATAGTTATATTTTAAACTATGAAAATGCACGATATGCTTGATAGATTTATTGTTTTATACAGTTCAGATGTTATTAAAATAGTACGCAACTTATTAGCCACACACTAGTAATAGCATATTTCCACTTACTGAGCGTGGACTCACCTCATTATTTTAACATTTTTCAGGTGAGCCAGTTAGGCGAGCAGACCAGGCTCACAGATAGGGTGATTACAGTGTTGCTCTATTTATAGGGTAAGTTTGTACAGAGATTTGTATTTTGGGGTAGATGGGACTCTGGTATTGTATGGCATTTGTGGTTGCATGATTTATGTTTCTACTATGTAGGTATGTTTATTGCGTACAAGAATACCCCAGTGCCCCCTGAGGCCTAAGATTTCTTAGCAGGGGTATCAGAGTAGTGCATATGTGTAAAAAAAATGATTAAATTTTGAGGTCGTTACATTGTGGTATCAGAGCCTATGTTGCTAGGTTCTGTAGACTTTAAAGTGTAGCAGAAAACTATACCAAAATATAGGAAAAAAATGTGTGAGGTTTTGTTCTATGATATGGATACAAAATTTTGTGGTGGTTTCTGTGTTTCTCCTGTGGTGACGATTTCAAGAAAGTCATAGTAAATTACTGACGAGTCGTGTGTTTAGGTTGCAAAATTGGATTTTGGGCCAGGAATAGGGGTGATAATTAATAGAGAATTTGAGGTTTTAGTTAAATTAGATAAATTAGATCTGTATGGGAAATAGGATTATGAAATGGTGTTTGATGTAATTGCAGGATGGACCCAAGGGGGTAGTAGCGCTTACGCTAGTGGTGATGATAGAGCTAGTCCTTCTGGCGCAGTAGGCGGGGATTTAGATGCTGTGCTACGCAGTGTGGCTCAGCAAGTTATGGTTGAGATAGCTTGGAGCTCTAGAGAGCAGGGAGGACCATCTCCATCTTAGGGATGTCATATAGATAAATTTATGAAGATGAACCCGCCGACGTTTTCAGGAGCGGTTGACCCTGTTGTTGCAGAGAATTAGATGTAGTAGGTAGAAAAGATTTTGACAGTATGTCACTACACAGAGGAGCATAGGGTTCTATATATTACGTATAGGCTAGCAGGGGAGGCCGAGAGATGGTGGTCAGCCACCAGATTATCGGAGGAGCAGAGGGTTATTCCAGTTTCGATGACTTGGACCTGATTCAGGGATGTGTTCTTTTATAGATATTATCTTTCTTCAGTCAAAGAGGCTCGGGTACAAGATTTTGTAAGCTTGTCCTAGGGATCATTGACCGTCCAGTAGTATGTAGCAAGATTCATTGAGCTTTTGCGTTTCTGCCCTTATATCGTCCCAGATGAAGTTAAGAAGGCTAGGATGTTCAAGAGGAATCTGAGCCGAGACATTTACAGGAAGGTGGCGGTACTGAGGATCTAGCAATTCTTAAAGTTAGTTGACAGGGCTAGTATAGCATAGGAGAGTTTGCCAAGGGAGACTGAGATACAGAGTCAGAAGTAGAGGACCGCACCCTCCAATTTTCAAGCGGGTCCTAGACGAGCCCCTTGGAGAGGAGGTAGATCTAGCGAGGGTCAAAGGTAGATGGTAGAGCATGGTGGATTTCAGGGTGGACAACCCCTTACCACTTGCCCCATATGTGGCGAAGGCATCCAAGGGAGTGCCGATTAGGGGAGAATGTTTGTTATCGCTGTGGGAGGCCCGACCATATGACTTGATCGTGTTAGATGCCATCAAATTATGCACTAGCTCCCAGACCATTTCAAGGTGGATACCAGACGTCCCGTGAAGGTTAGTAGAGGAATACTGCACCGGCGAGGGTATATGCATTGACGCTGAGACAGCCGGAGATATGGTTACATGTACCCTTATTGCTTTACCATATAAAGTTATTGTTTTATTTGATATAGGTGCCACTCACTCTTTTATATCGGTGGGATATGTTAGAATAACTGGAGTAGGGACACATTAATTAGATGTAGAACTGGCTTGTGGGTACGCCGATGGGATCTGTAGTAAATGCAGGAAGGTGCTTTGGAATTTTCTAGTACGTATTCAGGAGAGAGTACTATCAGCTAATCTTGTGGTCCTAGATATGTAGGGGTTCAATGTGATTCTGGGCATGGATTGGCTAGCAACTCATCACGCCAGCATAGATTGCCATTAGAAATAAGTGATTTTTAGACCCCCGGGTGAGCAAGAATTTAGATTTGTGGGTTCACGAGTGCATGCCTTGCCACAACTGGGGTCGACTATTTAAGTGAGGAGACTGCTATGGGATGGTTGCTAGGGGTATGTTGCATACATAAAATAATTTCCAAAAGAAGAATTAAAACAAGATGACATACTAATAGTGAGAGAATTCCCATACGTTTTTTTGGAGGAATTGCTTAGCTTGCCACCAGACCGAGAAATTAAGTTTACTGCAGATCTATTGTTGGGGTCTACATTAGTATCTAAAGCACCATACCGTATGGCTCCAGTTGAGTTAAAAGAGTTGAAAGATCAGTTACAGGAATTGCTGGACAAGGGATTTATCGGGCCCAGTATGTCACCCTGGGGAGTGCCAGTTCTATTTGTGAAAAAGAAAGATAGGACTATGAGATTGTGTATCGATTATAGGGAGATAAAAAAACTAACAGTTAAGAATAAATATCCTCTCCCTAGGATCTGTGATTTGTTCGATCAGCTTCAGGGGACCCAGGTTTACTCTAAAAATAACCTGTGGTCGGGTTATCATTAGGTGAAAGTTAAAGCAGAAGATATTTTGAAGACCGCGTTCCGAACTAGAAATGGGCATTACGAGTTCTTAGTGATGTCATTTGGATTGACTAATGCACCAGAAGTATTTATGGATCTAATAAACCAGGTGTTCTATCAGTGTTTGAACTAGTTTGTGATTGTATTCATAAATGATATACTGGTCTACTTGAGGAGTGTTGAGGAATACGAGCATCACTCGAGGCTGGTGTTATAGATATTGAGAGAAAATAAATTATATGCAAAATTTAAGAAATGTTAGTTCTGGTTTAGGTAGGTTACCTTTCTCGGCCACATGATCTCTGAGGCAGGTACATCAGTTGATTTGAGTAAAATAGAGGTAGTAGTGAGTTGGGAAAGGTTGGGAAGTATTCAAGAGGTCAAGAGTTTTCTTGGTTTGGCAGGCTATTACCGATGCTTCGTGGATGGCTTCTCCAGGTTGTCAGGTACGTTAACACGACTTATAAGGAAAAACATAAAGTTTGATTCGACCTGTGATTGTGAGCATAGTTTCCAAAAATTAAAGAGGCGGTTGGTTTCGGCACCAGTTCTTGCTATTCCATCAGAGGGAGATGAATTTGTGATATATAGTGATGCCTCTTTACAGGGTTTTGGATGTGTGTTGATGCAACATGGGAGAGTCATTGTTTATGCGTCTAGACAGCTTAAAAAATATGAAAAGAACTATCCTGTGCATGACTTAGAATTAGCCGTAGTAGTTTATGCTTTAAAGATCTGGAGGCATTATTTATATGGTGGAAAGTGCGAGATTTTCACTGATCACAAGAGCTTGAAATATTTCTTTACCCAAAAAGAACTGAATATGATGCAAAGAAGGTGGCTAGAACTTTTTAAAGATTATGACTGCACCATTAGTTACCATCTAGGGAAGGCAAATGTGGTAGTTGATGCTTTGAGCAAGAAATCAGTGGGACCAGCACTGGCTGCCATGGAGATTCCTCATTCAGTTTTGATGGATTTGGAGAGACTCAGTATAGAGTTAGTTAAGGAAAGTCCTCAGGCATTTACTGCTAGCCTGGTGGTATAGCCTACATTATATGAGAAGATTAAGAAAACTCAGGGTGATGACGCAGAATTAGTAGGGTAATGGCAAGAGTGCCGGATGGTCAAGGAGAGGAATTCATAATCTCTGATGATGGAGCTCTAAGGTTCTGCACCAGACTGTGTGTGCCTGCAGATGATGAAATTAAAAGAACGATTTTAGAGGAGGCTCACAGATCACTGTACATAGTTCATCCTGGTAGTACTAAAATGTACAGGGATGTGTGAGAGTATTTCTAGTGGAGTGGAATGAAGAGGGAGATAACTGAGTTTATACAGTAGTGCTTGATGTGCCAGCAGGTTAAAGCTGAGCACCAGAGACCAGCAGGGCAGTTGCAGTTATTGTTCATTCTAGAATGGAAATGGGATCATGTTTCGATGGATTTCATTACGGGGTTACCATCAGTGTGATAGGGATTAAGTGCAATTTGAGTGGTTGTTGATCGTTTGACGAAGATCGCTTATTTCATCCCGATTTAAGTAGGTTACTCCATGGATAGGTTGGCAAAAATATATGTTCAGGAGATAGTTTGTGTTCATGGTGTACCGGTATCCATAGTTTCAGATCAAGATTCTCTGTTCACTTCACGATTTTGGAAAAGTCTTCAGGAGGCTATGGCTACGCAGTTAGCATTTAGCACTGCTTTTGACCCCCAGATAGAAGGTCTTAGATCCTAAAAGATATGCTTCGTGCTTGCGTGCTTGATTTTGGGGGTAGTTGGACCCAGTATATGCCGTTAGTCGAGTTTGCTTATAATAATAGCTATTAGGCTAGTATCAGCGTGGCACCTTACGAGACATTGTATGGTAGGAGATGTCGTTCTCCTCTATTCTGGGACGAAGGAGGCGAAAGGCGAGTTTTGGGTCCAGAGATAGTTCAACAGGTGTACAACAAGCTCTGACTAATTAAAGAAAGAATCAGTACAGTGCAGAATCGGTAGAAAAGTTACGCAGATTCTCACCGCCGAGAATTAGAATTTGATGTAGGGGATCGTGTATTCTTGAAGATAGCTCCCCTGAAAGGGATTATGAGGTTTGGAAAGAAGGGCAAGTTGAGCCCTAGGTATATTGATCTTTTTGAGATACTAGAGAAAGTAGGGTTAGTTGCCTATAGGCTAGCATTGCCGCCAGCTCTGTCTAGAATACATGATGAAATATGTCCCAGACCCGTCCCACATAATTAGCTATGGAGAGATAGAGCTTAAAGATTCATTAGCTTATGAAGAGGCTCTAGTACAAATTTTGGGTAGAAGGACACAGGAGCTGTGCACCAAAAACATTCAGCTAGTGAAAGTTCTATGGAAGAACCATGCTACATAAAAAGTTTCATGGGAACTTGAAGATGAAATAAGATAGAAATACCCGTATTTATTCCAAGAGAATTAACGGTAATCAGGTAAAATTTAAGTAGTTAGGTAATATTTCTTTTGTAGGTACATTTATCAATTTAGTTAGTAGGTAGTCTTTTAGTTTTATAGGAGTAATCTACCAGAGTTTAGATTGTAACCACGGTATTCCTCCGCCATAAGTGAGGGTAAGTAATAAAATAAGTAGACCATTTACCTCTTGGGATGATAGATTATATGGATGATGTTCAACACGAATAATAATGGTACTATCATTGGGCCTATGAACTAGGGTCCACACTTTGCTTCTTTCAAATTGGTTAAGCTCTTCCTGCATAGACATTATCCAAGATTCATCCTCTATGGCTTCCTTAATGTTTTTGGGTTCTTCCTGGGACAGAAATTCAAAATGACTTACTAGGTTTCTTAAGGAGGAACGCGTGGCTGCACCACGTGAAGGCTCACTTATAATTTGACCTAAAGGGTGGTTCCTAATGAATTTCTAGTCCATACACAACTCTTGAACCTCACTTTCGACATTATTTTCTTCAATTGATTTACATTAATTTCTGAATTTTTTTCCACATTAGTTTCAATAGATAGCTTATCTAATCATTTTCGAATATCAATATCATCTTCATCGTCTCATTTATAAAATGGATTAGATTCATCAAACACAACATGAATAGATTCAATAACAACTAATGTTCTTTTATTAAAAACTCTATATGCTTTAGTGTTAAGTGAGTAACCTAGGAAAATACCTTCATTAGATTTAGAGTCAAATTTTCCTAGGTGCTCAATATCTCTATGTAGAAAACATTTACAACCAAAGACATGAAAGTAGGAAATGTTAGGTGGGAAATGTTAGGTGTATGGTTGTTCCATAATTCATATGGAGTCTTATTAAGTGAGGGCCTGATTAATACTCTGTTCATTAGATAACAAGGCAGTGTTCACTACTTTGGCTCAGAAGTATTTGGGTAATTTTTGTTCATTAAGCATAGTTCTACCCATTTCTTGTAAGGATTTATTCTTCCTTTCTTCAACTCCATTTTCTTGTGGGGTTCTAGGTGCAGAAAAATTACGTAAAATGCCCTCGTGGTCATATTAGTTTTCTATGCCATCATTTTTTAATTCAGTTTCCCTATCACTTCTTATGTTTGTGATTTTATAGCCCTTTTCATTCTGAATTCTTCTACATAATTTAGTGAATTGTTCACATGATTTATCTTTATGAGAAAGAAATAGCACCCATGTCAACCTAGAAAAATCATCCACAATAACAAAAGCATACAATTTTTCACCTAGACTTTGAACTTGATTATGACCAAATAAATCTAAATGTAGCATTTCAAGTGGTTTAGTAGTGGATATGAATTTCTTTTTATTAAAACTTGATTTAGTTTGCTTACCCATCTGACAGGCATCACAAATTTTATCTTTCACAAAATGTGTTTTTGGTAAGCCTTTAACTAAATCCTTTTTCACAAGTTCTAACAAGACATCCATACTTTCATGTCCTAGACGTCTATGACATAACCAACTAGCTTCATTTAAAGCCAAAAAACATGTAACCTGTTGATAAGCTAAATTGTCAAAACTAGTGGTGTACACATTTTCATAACGTTCACCAGTGAAAATGTGATGACCCAAAAAAATATATATGTAATTAAAGTACAATAATAATAAAATAATAAAAATAGTCATTAAGTTAATATCAATACAGAAGTGTTTTTTTGTAAGATCCTTGATTCTATGTTTGATGCCAAAGAAAGACCTTGTCTTAGCGAGTGCTCAAAGGCCATTGCGGCTCAGTCGCTCCCTGGAGGTCGGCCTAGTCAAAATGGAATTTCATAGGATAAACAGGATAGACACTGTTTGTACACGTAAATAAGTATATATACATAAAATAGTGTTTTGACAGACATAATTTGTAAAAATACATAATAAGATGATAATGATATAGGTATCATATGTGGGGCCCATAAGACCATGTGGGGTCCACATGAGTCCCGGAGCCATAAGACACTGTTTATATACGTAAATAAGTACATAAAATAATGTTTTGACTGATATAATTTGTAGAAATATATGATAAAATAATAATATAGGTATTTCATGCGGGGCCCACAAGACTGTGTGGGGCCCGCATGAGTCCCGAAGCCGTATGGAGGTTTACACGAGTCTCAAAACTATATAGGATGCATAAAATCGTATAAGAGTTATTTGAGTTATGTAGGATCCATTCGGGTTTCGAAGTTGTGTGGGGCCCACATGAGTTTTCAAAATTTAAATTTAATTTTTGTTCAAAAATAAATAATAAAATAAATACATACTAAAAATAGTTTAAAAGTAAAAACAATGATAATAATAATTAAGAAAAATAATAAAATAATAAAATAATAAAATAATTAATTAACTAATTGACTAATTAATTAGGTAAGTGATTAATTAAAAATTTATTTAATGGGAATGGTGGCAAGTACTTCCACATGGCCTCCATCCCCATCCCATACCCAACCCATACCTTGCCCATTCCTTTCCCATTCTTTAATTTTTAAAAAAATTATAATATTACCCATCTCCCCACACTTTTATAAATTTAATTTCTTTCCCAAAATTTTCCTATAAATAGGGAGCTCTCAACCTTCATTTTTTACTACAATTTTCCAAGGAAGAGAAGGATTAGTGAGTGAAAGAATTTGTGGTGGAGAGAAAATTTTTAAATAAGTTCTCAATCACCCACTCTTTTCGATCTCATTTCTTAGAGATAGTTACAGTGTTCGTAAGGAAGAAGGTAAGTAAATTTTGATTATGTTAGTTTTTTTTTATTTAAAATTTATACTCAAATTTATTTTATAAGTAAATTTCAATTATGTTAATTAGTTCCACAAAATTTCCATGAGTTTATTTTTACGCATATTTAATTATACCAGTTCTATCTTTAATATACTTGCATCTATTTTTGGGTTAAGAAATGTTCTAATCCCCTCGGGTAAATTTTCAGCATTTCTTTCTATTCAAAAATAAAATTATATATATTTTTAACACAAAAATTGCGTGGAATGAGTTTATTTCTACTTTGCATTTTTTTTGAAAATATGAGTAACGATGAGATTTTTACGATATTATTTTAAATTGCATAAATTATAATAAGATGATTTTAAAACCCCTTATGGCAATGAAAGTTCAAAGTTACAGATGTTCGGTACCGCAGCTTAAAGTTTATACGGATCAGAGTGCACCCACACTGTTTACAGAGTGGTTATTTATGTTAGTGGATTTCTCCTGAGTGCACACCTGGTTCCGGACCAGGACTTAATAAGGAAAATCTCACTTAAAGTTTACGTACGTTGATTTAGTTTGGTCAGCCAGCCAACTAACTCCAGTCTTCGGACCGCACAACCTAGTCATGGGGGTAAACATGACTTACGGCAAACAGGCCTAAGGGTGGTTTTTATAATATATGTTTATACATATTTAATTACGTGTACAAAGTTACTGATGATTTGAAGGAAAGTGTAAGTTTACGTGAAAATGATCATTCTGGTGCTTAAATGACGATCTAAGGAAAAGGTATAAGGAAAAATATATGTATGTTTATCATTAAATATTTTTATAGTTTTAAAGTTAAAAGTTTAATTTAACAGTTATAGTATATGATTATAAAATTTTACTATTGAAATTAATGACAAAAGTTCTATGCAGAAATTTTTAAACTTATATTTATTCTAAAAGCAGTCTTGAAGTTATAGTATTAAATATTGTTTTATGAAATTCTTTAAAAGCTCATTTTGGCCACACACTAATAATAATCTTAATTACTTACTGAGCGTCATCTCACCCTAATCATATTTTATTTCAGATAACACTGAAGGACATGTCGGAAATCAGGCTTAGCAAGCATGCGGGTGGGGGTTAGAAAAATAAAGATTGATTAGAAATATTAGTATGGTTTCAAATATTTATGTTTGTGTAATTTATCTTCTTTCAAAATAAATGATTGTAATATGGATAATTAGTGCTCTCGTTTAATAAAAATTGAGTTTATTTTGCTTCCGCTGTAAATTAGTAGTAAAAAGTTAATATCCCAGGCCCCTCGGGGTTGGGGTGTTACAGAAAAACACTTTGTTATCAGATTTACTCTCAACAATGCATTTATCATTTTCAAAAGATACTTTATACCCTTTATCACACAATTGGCTAATACTTAACAGATTGTGTTTCGAGCCATGAACAAGTAATACATTATCAATAATGAGAGAAGATTCCTTACCAACCTTACCTACGCCGATGGTTTTCCCTTTTGTGTTGTCCCCAAATGTCACGAATCTTCCTTCCTTGGGAGTGATGGATGCGAACTTGGCCTTGTCGTCGGTCATGTGTCGTGAGCAGCCACTATCCATGTATCACTTGTCCTTGGATGAGGACGATCTCAAACACACTTGCAAGAAAATCTAAGTAACTGACGTTGGTCCCCAAATTTTCTTGCATCCAAAGGGGTTAGTTATTGATTCACCTTTGACTCTCCACACCCTTTTAATTTATACATGCTTGTTTCTAAATGGACAGTCAAACTGAATGTGAGCAATATCTTTGCATTTAAAACATATCAATCGACATTGATGATCTTTAGCTGGAATTTGTGAGTTTGATTTTTGAGTAAAGTGTCCCAAGTAAAGATCAGGTCATCTCACGTTTTCAATTTCATTAAATCTGAGACCTTCTTTACTAAAAGAGTTTATTTGGGCCCCAAGAAGTTTTTCAAAATTGCGTTGGCCCTCGGTGAATTTATAAATAATTTTGGAGTTATCCTCCAATTTCTTTCAAATTCAGCCATTTTCACATTTTTTTCTTCTCGCCAAGTGGAATGAACAGATTTTCCCATTTCAACAAGCTTTGAATAATTTTCACATTTATTTTTTGAAAATTCATTTTCCTTAGTCATTTTATCTAGCAACTTTGACATAAGAATATATTCATATTGCAATTCTTTATAAGTAGGCATACTTTTAAAATCACAATCATCATCATCAGAATAATGTTAAGATAAGAAGAAGGAAGACAATACTTCATCACCGTGTGCCATCAAGCAGAGGTTAGCAACCTCGGAGTCACTACAGTCTGAATCTAAATCACTACTACTTTGTCTATCCCACAGAGTGCCTGCTTTCATGACATTTTTCTTTTTTCCTAGACTCCTTCTTCAGCAACGGGTATGTTGACCCTATGGGTTATACCCTGTTTTGATTATGAAAAATACTCTTGTATTTAATGGATTGATGAGTTTGTGTGCAGGAACAATCGAACGTATCATTTGGTGCACGCACACGGCACATGAAGTGAAGACCTGAAGACCCTGTTTATGTTGTATTGAAATTTAATCATTTATTTGGGTCTGTAATAGTAATTAAGAGAACATGGTCTATAATAATTAATGTCTTACCTTCATGGTAGGATCAATAAGCTCAAGACCATAGATGGACTTTAGGGAACACCATTCAATCAACCGAAGGTTGACCGACACCGGATTTTTTTGGTGTCTTGAAAAAAGCCTAGAAATGACCCTAGGACACTTACTCATGCATATATTTGAATGGTCATTTAAATAGGGTGTTTGCATGCTTAAAAAAGACCAAAATGCTTTAAATGGGTACTTTGGGTTGACCGTACTTCACAGTACAAATACGCCTGGTCGACCAAACCCGGACCAGGTTAACCGTTTGACCACAATCTGGTTGACCAAACCAATGTAGTTCAAAACCCTCCTAGTCGACCGAAACCCCCATAGGTCAACAATTTGACCATATGGTCAACCAAGCCAATTTTGTACTCCAACTACCTAGTCGACCGAGGGTCCTCGGGAGATGCCCCAACGGTCTGGTCGACCGAACCATCTAGTTCATTTTTTCTCGGTTGACTGAACCACGATGTTCAGAAAAATCACCCTTCCCGGTCGACCGAGACCATAGTTCATTTCCCCTCGGTCGACCGAACCTCGGTAATTTTGCCCTCGACACATGTGCCAGGTCGACTGAGTCCTCAGTTCATTTTTGCCCTTGTCGACCGAACCATATGAGTCCTGGTCGACCAGACCTCTCGTGTTGCCTCATATTTTTTACCGCAGTTAACTTTTTTAAACGGGGTTAATTAGGGTTAAATTGGTTTAAAACAATATTAATAATACCCTACATGTCCTAACGGCTATAACTTTTCCTATCTCTATATATAGGGCTTCATTTGCAAAAATTAGTAACAAGATTAGAAAAACAATTAGCAAAATATCCTCTAATTCTCAAAAGCTCTATTTCTCACATCCAAGCTATATTTCTTCATTCTTACTTATCCTCATTGCAAATCTTGTTAAGTAAGAGTGCTATTGTGAGTATCTAGTTAAGCTTACACTCTCATTTGTTCTAGTTGATTGATATATATTTTTATCTGAGAGTAAGCTTGAAGTTTTTCTAGGAGACTTCATTAATAAGTCTTCCATAGGAAAACTTCATAGAGCTTGTGAGTTTTGCATCTTCATTGCAATACTCAAGAGTTCGTATTGCTTTTTGTTTGTGAAATAAATTGTTGCAAATCAATTTCAAATATCTTGTGTGATTTACTTTGAGAAATATTTTGTTGAGATATTTGTGCATACACAAAAAGATCTTTGTTGAAATATCCTTTGATTTATTTTATCTTCTTGAACATAAAGATCAAATTATTTTATAAACTAAATCTGAATATCTCTTGTGGTTTATATTGAGAAATATTATCTGTTGAGATATTTGAAGTGTGCTTGTGATCTTTGTCTGTGCATTGTGATTGAAATATTATTTTGACAAAAAGATCCTATCATGTACACTCTCACGCACTAATTACTATATTTGCATAAATATTTGAGAGTAAACACTTAGACAACACCGAACTTATCAAATCCTATCTTTTGGTAGTGTATTGATTATACTGTGCGTAATTGGGTACATATCTGCTTTACGTGAAATCACAATCACTGTATCATTTGATTGTATTTTAAATCTATTGTATTTCCAGGTGCGCCATCCTATTAAGGCATGTAGGTTGAGGTCAGCCTCGCTAATTGACCTGGTTTGGTTTAGGTCAGCCCTGTGCTAATTGACCTGGTTGTTTAGGTGCCGCTCCACCCGTTAAGTGAGCCTATAGTGGTAATCCTTGTGCTTGTTGGCCAATGCGGGGACATAGGCAATTTGGCCGAACCTCGATAACATTTTTGGGTGTCGTCTCCTTTACTACTTTATTGTGCATGCTTGGTTAAACGTTTATTACAGTTTAAATTCCTTTGTATATTTACATTGATTTATTTTACATGCACTAGATTGACCTTAGGTTTATGTATACTGTTGTTAGTGGATTGACCTAAGGCAATAAATTTTAAATACCAATTCACCCCCCCTCTTGGGATTGCACCAAAACTAACAGGGTAGTCGAGTTTGATGTGCTTAACCATTTTACAATTGTAGCACGTGGGAGCATTTGATTTTTATTTTCTTATTTAGGATTCTCCATTCTTAGATACCGAATCTCTGAACTTTCTATATGGTATATTGTTCTTTCTAAAGAACTTGCTGAACTTCCTAGTAAGCATAGGCATGTCATCTCCAGATTCAGGTTCATTACACTCACTAGATGTTTTAGTAGATGTGTTTAATGCAGTCATTTTTCTCATTTAATTGTGCTCATTTAGTCTCTCATTAATAGTTAACTCATAGGTGATAAGTGAACCTATCAGTTCATCTAGTGACATAGCCTTAAGATCTCTACCCTCGGATATGGTCGTAGCCTTTGCGTCCCAAACAGGAGGCAAACCCCTAAGTATCTTCCTAATCATTTCATACGTGGGTTATGTCTTTCCTAATGCATGCAATGAATTAGTAATGTGTGTGAATCTAGTGTACACGCTTTGAATGGATACACTAGTATTCATCCTAAATGCTTCATACTCACTGGTTAACATATCAAACCTACTATCCTTCACATCCCTAGTACCCTCATAGGTAACCTCTAACTTATCTCATATTTCTTTAGCAAAAGAGCATGCCATAACTCTAGTAAATTCATTAACATCAAGATCACAATAAAGATTATTCATGGCAGTAGCATTTATACTAAGAGCTTTCATATCATCATCATTATATTCCTTTTCAGTCTTAGGAACTCTAATTTCACCTTCAGTTTTCATGGGAACATAGTTTCCCTTAGAGACAACTCTCCAACACCTTCCAGTCAATGTTCTGAAGGAAAATACGCATCCTTTGTTTCCAGAAGGTGTAATTGACACCGCTAAAAATAGGAGGACATGTGGAAGAGGGTCCCTCAAGAAAAGGGGGTACAGTGTTATGAGCCATCAAGATCTTTTGTAGAAAAATGGCTAAGTCTAAGCTACTAGGCTCTGATATCAATTGTTGACTTTTTTGTACTTCGAAGAAGGAGGGTGAATTTGTAATTTAAAATTTTTCTCTCCTAGGTCAGATATCTAGAACCAGTATTACACAACTTTAGGGTCAATCTAAAGTAGATAATTAAATGAATCAATAAATGTAGCTGAAATTAAATTGCGTAAATAAATTACTCAAGCAAGCACAGTAAATCAAGTAGGACACCAGATATGTTATCAAGGTTCGGAAAATGTGCCTATGTCCTTGCCTTGGCTCACAAGCACAAGGATTCCACTATGGCTCACATAATGGGTGGAGTGGCACTTAATACAACCAGGTCAAATTAACAGAGGGCTAACCTAAACCTTTTACAACCAATCCTTCTGGGTTGGATCAACACCCCTTTAGGGAACCCCTGGAATACAATAGATTCACAATACAATTTGCGTACAAAATATATGCTTCTTAAGCAAGCATATTTGTACCAGTATAATTAAACATGCTAAAGTATGATAGGATATAATAAGCTTAATGTAGTCTCAATATCCACTCTAAAAAATAGTGCAACTATAGCAATCAAAGTGTGAGAGTGTATGTGTTAGGATCTTTGTGTCAAAATGATGATGCTAATTACAAAGTGTAGTAACAATGATCTCAAGCACACTCCAAATATCACAACAAATATTTTTCTTCAAATCAACCACAAGAGATATTTGAAATCAGCTTGTAAAAAATTATTTCACAAACAAAATACAACACAAGCTCTTGAGTATTGCAATGAAAATGCAAAACTCCCAAGCTCAAAGGAGTTTTCCCACCAAAGACTTATTAACAAAGTCTCCTAGAAAAACTCAAAGCTTACTCTCTAATAAAATAAATCTCAATAAAACAGGGCAAGTGAGAGTGTAAGATTTATAAGATAATCACAAGAACACTCTTACTAAATGATTTTTGCAATAAGGATAAGCAAGAATGGAAGTGGAGAACTTGAATATGAGAAATAGGGTTTCTGAATTTCGGAGAGAATTTGCTAATGATATTTTTTAATTGGGTGCTAATCAAATGACCGGTGCAAACTGCAAGTGCACAGTATCGTAATTTTATAATATAATGATGTGTAGAGTATCGTCCTCAGGGATTGATGTCTTAATTTTACCAAGTACCGAAATTTTACTAACCTTGATTTTATTTAGAGAAATTAATAATTTTAGACTGTGAAATTTAAACAAAGCTACTTTAAATAAACTATTTAGGAGAATTTAAAATTGGATACCGCGTGTCAAATTGATGATGGTGAAAACTTCTAGGAAACCGATTTCACCTAGTTTCTCACTATGCATTACTCATTTAGCTAATTCAACTTCGTTTTCTCTATTTGTTAGCAAATCGCCAATTTTTCCAAAAGCCTCTTTCGATAGTCAATCAGAACCTATTCTTGTTTATTATTTAACATAAGAGTATGCAAATTAATAACGCAAGAACGCAGTAAGACCCTCAATTTTTAATGCTACGTAGGTTCATATAAGTCTTTCGATCTCTATATTTACCTACGCTGAATTATCCAAGATCTATCCTATAATCCCCCCTTTCAGTAGCAAATTACAAGACTAAAATCATTTAATTAATGGCCAATTATTTAAAAGCATTAGGCACAGAATAACTCAAACAAACATTAATGAAAATTACTTCAGATTAGCATCAAAGAGCAAGCATAGTTTGAAACTAGCTACATTGTTTTCCTAGAATACAAAAATTTAGTTCATTCTGAAAATTAAATCCAACATAACAGATTTCATCATATTTTCTTCAATTTGGAGCGTACGGGAAAGGTCAACACTCGCTACACCACCGTCGCGCATCACGAACACCCCAAACACCGCCGTTGTTCACCGCCTTCCGATTCTGAAAAAATATTATTTTTGTGTGCTTCCAACTCTTCTTTGCAGGCTGTGTGTGTATCTTCGCAGCACCCCCAAAAGAAAACCACAAGAAAGCTCCCAAAAAATAAGTTTTCCTAGAAACTTTCTGTGGTTTGGCCTCCTTTGTGTGTCTCACCAAGAAAAATCAATTTTTTTTTTCATAAGATGCGGCCTCCCTCTCCAGCCCCAGCGCACGCTGCCCCCCTCTTCTCTTCTTGCGCACCGCTCTCTCCCAAGGAAACCCTCCTCTTTTACTTTTTCATTCCTTTCCTTTTGTCTTTCCTTTCTTTCCTTTCTTTTGTCTTTCCTTTCTTTGTACCCAGTGCCTCACCCTTCTGAGATGACCCATCTGCATGGCCGGGTCACATCTCATTTTTTTATTTTTTTATTTTTTTATTTTCTTTTTTCTTTTTTTTCAAAGGCACACAAACTGCCCTCCTCTTTCAAGCCCACTCTCGACCCTCATAAAGCTTGTAACTCTCAAAACTTAAAACACAAAAGAAGTATAGCTCTTTTTCATCTTTCCCTAGAATTTTGAATCGTCTCGATCGGAGCTCGGATGAGAAAGTTACGCCAAGATTACGAAGAATTGTCGAAATAATCCATAAAACAGAGTATGCTAACTTCACGTCTGATTTCGATCTTGATGCATCCATTATTTCACAAAATGAAAAACATAAAAATTGTAGAACATTTTCTTATCTTTCTATGGCATCCTGAATCATATGAATCAGAGGTTGGATGAGAGAGTTACACATAGATTAAAAAGTGTCGTCGGTTTTTAGCTTCCGATAGTTGCCCTACAATAAAAAATACCAAAATTTCATAAATTACTTAATAAAACTCAAATATTATAAATAGATCACAATGTTAAAATGTTGAGAGTAATGAGGCATTTGAATACAAAATAAGATTCCCAATGTATGAATTGAAGCACCTAATTACGCAATTTAAGCGCGTAATCATCAAACCAAATGAAGGAACATATATAGATACCCCAAAAATTATAACCATCCGGGACCTATTTGATATTTTTGAGAAATTTTAAATATGGTTAATAAAAATTAACCATGTTTTAACCTCGATAAAATTTGAGCAACCCGAGAGGTTTGGTCGACCATTTTAAAGGTTCGATTGACCAAATTACTTAGTTCGGTCGACGAGGGTGGTTTTGAACTAAGGTGATGGTCGACGAGACTTGAGGTGATTTTTGAACCTCCAATGTTCGATCGACCAGGTCAAGTTCAATTGACTAGATTCGTACGTTTGGTCAACCAAGTCCTTTTATAACTAGGAGTTCGGTCGACTAGGGCGTTAGGAAATCCCCACGTGCTTGTTCGGTTGACCAAGGTGTTGATGTTCATTTTAAGAATGGTCGACCAGATGGTCAAGCCTTTGACCCTGGGGAGGTTTGGTTGACCGAAGGTCTATGTGTGTTCTGGTTCAATTGACCGAGCACACAAAGATTGTGCACTTAAGTTCTAATTTCCTTTTGAAGTCACCCCTATTCACATGATTATTACTTCTAAGATATCGGGGATTTTTCATGCAATAATTTAGGACTAATGGTTAGTCTAAAGTCTTTGAGCTTATCTGTCCTATCATGCATGCAATGCATTAATTATTACAAACCATATTTAAATATTACAAACCTGAATAAAACTTAATTAAATTACAACAAATAAATATTCTGGGTCTTTATCTTCTTCAAGTCCATGTGCACCATATGAATCTTCCAATTGATCCTGCACAGAAACTCATCAAACATTAAATACAAAAGTATTTGTCATAATCAAAACGGGATATGACCTATAAGGTCAATATTAACCTTGTTAAAAATTGGGCAACCTAAGAGTTTCGGTCGACCGTATTAAGGGTTCAGTCAACTACTTTAGGAACTTCGGTCGACCATGGAGATTTTCATTTGAGAATATGTTCAACCGTGTTCGGGTGATTTTGAATTGTTTGTAGGTTCAGTCAACCAATAGAGAGGACGATCGGCTACTCATACGGTAAGGTTGCCCATGGCTAAAGAGAACTAAACATTTGGTCGACCGAGTGTACGAGGTGTCAGGCACGTGGCGGTTTGGTAAACCGAGGACACTATGTTAAAAAATTGGATGTTCCACTGCGTGAAGTCAAAATGTTGACTTCCGTACGGTTCAATCGACCGTAGCATTCATACTGCACATGTTCAATTGACCAAGGCTTAATCTCCTTAGCTAACAATGGTTCGGTCGACCCATCATAGTATAACTAGACTGGTTCGGTCGACCGAGGCCCTTTCAATTGTCATTTTAGGTCCTAATTTTTATTAGAAGTCACCCCTGCTCACATAAGTATAACTTCAGAGTTATAAGAGACTTTTCATGTGATGTTTAGAGACCTAAAGTCAATCTATGACCTAGGTTTTTAAATTAAACCCCAAAATCTGGCGTCAGTCAACTGAAATGGCCTTTGATTCCCTATGGTCAATCTATGGTCCTATCTGAGTATTAAGACCCTATCATGCATGCAAATGTAGTTATTACAGACAATAATATTATTACAGACACAAGAATAATAAATGCATTTACACTACAACTTGAAACAAATCATGCTCTGCTCCTTTCCAATTTCATGGATTGCGCCGAACGGTGTGCGCATTTATGTACTTTTCGGCATCCATTTCTCATATGTCATCCATGCTTAGAAAACTGAACCATTTTATACACATAGCATACAAATGAGATATTGTGGTATGTCATAATCAAAACAAGGATCGGACTCAAAAAGTTAAAAAACTGGAAGACGATTCCAAAATTATTTACAAGTTTATAAAGGGAAAAAGTAATTTTGAAAAACTATAAGGTGCTCAAAGGAGGTATTTGGAAAAAGAAGGAATTGGTTTTAATGGCAAGGAAAATAAGAAAAAAAAAATTTATATACGGGATATTTTGTGAAAGAGTCAAAATCTTATACCCCTTCAAATGATTCCTACACATATACTACATGCTACTTATGTAAAAAGAAAAGTCACATTAAACTTGACTGCCCATTCAAAAACAATGATGCTAAAATGAAAAAGGTTTGGAAAATAAAAGGTGAATCCAACGCTAACCCATAAAGACCCAAGAAAATTTGGGCTCCAAAAGTAGTCACCTAAATTTCTATTATAGGTATGCTTTAGGTCATCCTCCTCAAAAGATAAATGGTACATGGATAGTGGATGCTCAAGGCACCTGATGGGAGACAAATCAAAGTTTACATCCATTACGCCAAAACAAGGAGGATATGTCACCTTTAGAGATAACGCCAAAGGTAAAATCATTGGAGTCCATAAGGTCGGTAAGGAACCCTCCCTTATTATTGATAATGTATTACTTGTTGAAGGATTAAAGCACAATTTATTGAGTATTAGCCAATTGTGTGACAAAGGCTTTAATGTCACCTTCAAACAGGATAACTGTGTTGTTGAAAATTTGAATGAACATAAAGTGTTTTTTGTTGCAAACTATTTTGAAAATTTCTACACCATTAGTTTTGAAAACTTAGCTTCACAAGATGTCAAATATTATTTTTTAGCAGTTGGTGAAGCTAGTTGATTATGGCATAGGAGACTAGGTCACGCTAGCGTGGATCTTCTTTCAAAACTAGTCAAGGGTGACTTGGTTAAAGGCCTACCTAAAACTGAATTTGTAAAGGACAAGATTTGTGATGCTTGTCAACTTGGTAAACAAACCAAGTCAAAATTCAAAACTAAGCAGTTTATCTTCACTAGTAGGCCACTGCAACTACTTCACCGAGATTTATTTGCTCCAACACAAATCCAAAGTCTAGGAGGAAAGTATTATGCTTTCGTTATTGTAGATGATTTCTCTAGGTTTACATGGGTTCTATTTCTAGCATGTAAGGATGAAGTGTGTGAAGGGTTTGCCAAATTACGTAGAAAACTCCAAAATGAAAAAGGATATACAATCACACATATACGAAGTGAAAAAGGAGGGGAATTTAGAAATAAGGATATGGAAATGTTTGTGACATAAATAGCATATCACATAACTTCTTAGCTCTTAGAACTCCCCAACAAAATATAGTTGAGATAAAGAATAGATCATTACAAGAAATGCCTAGGACAATGTTTAATGAACATAACTTTTTGGTAAATACCGCTACTATGTTATGAATAGAGTTTCAATTAGGCCAAACATCAACAAAACCCTATATGTGCTATGGAAAGGTAATAGACCCAACATATCATATTTTCATGTTTTTGGGAGTAAGTGCTTTATCCTAAAAGACAATGATGGATTAGGAAAATTTGATGCAAAATTAGATAAAAGAATATTTCTTGGATATGCTCAAGATAGTAAAGCTTTTTGAAGTTATAACCCAAGAACTTTGGCTGTCATATAATCAATCAATGTTGTGTTTGATGAATCTAGTCCCTTCTCCAAGAAGAACATTGATGATGGTCTTTACGTAAGAAAGGACTTAGAGAACTTAACAATCAATGATGATATGAAAGAAATCACTGAGATCAAAGAGGAATCCAATGATGATAAACAAGTAGAAAGTGAAATTCATGAATTGCCTAAGGAGTGGAAATTTGTGAGAAGTCACCCAAAGGATCAAATCATTGGTGAACCTTCACGTGGGGTAACCACTCATTCATCTCTTAGAAATATGTGTAGTCACATGGAATTTTTATCTAAAAAAGAACCCAACATTATTCATAATTCATTAGAAGATAAATTTGGGTATTATCAATGTAGGAAAAGTTAAATCATTTCAAAAGAGACAACGTCTGGACCTTAGTTCCTATACTAGATGATCACACCATCATAGGAACCAAATGGGTTTATTGGAATAAGAAGGATGAGAATGGAGTGGTAGTTCATAACAAAGCTAGGTTAGTGGCACAAGGATATAATCAAGAAGAAGGAATAGATTACAAGGAAACCTATACACCTTTTGCTAGCTTATGCATCCTTTAAGGATTTCAAATTATATCAAATGAATGTTAAAAGCGCATTTTTAAATGGCTACATAAATGAGGAAGTTTATGATGAGCAACCTCCTAGTTTTGAAAGTTATAAATATCCCAACCATGTTTACAAGCTATCCAAAGCTTTGTACAGTTTAAAGCAAGCTCCCAGATCTCCTTAGCATTGCTACACGCCATAACCTCACATAAAACATTAGAATCTAAAGCATGTAGTAAAATATTCATGGCATAAAAATTTACTTGCACTAAGTTCCTACCATGATCATTCAATCCTTACTTAAATTTAGGAACACTAGTACAACCAATGGATTTAACAAGCACACTATCACCTTGATCAATGACATTTCAGAATTTCCAATTTAAAGCTTTCACATACACAGTCATTCTAAATTTCCATACAGCATAGTTTTCGCCACAAAATACTGGTGGGTGTGTGACCAACCTTCCCTCACATGAAGGGGATGCACTAATATGAGCCATTAGGATATTTTACTAAATGACATTTAAGTCTAAGTTATGAGGCTTTGATACCAATTGTTATCTTTGGTGCAACCCCAAGAGAGGGGTGAATTGGGTATTTAACAATTATCACCTAGGTAAATTAGTTTTAACAATAGTATTACACAACCTAGGGTCAATCTATGCAATCAATAAATAAACATACACGTGCAGTAAAGTAAAGTGTGGAAAATGTAAATGATACACGCGATATGTTATCGAGGTTGGACTAGAATGCCTACATCCCTGCTTTGGCTACACTAGTACAAGGATTCCACTACGACTCACTTAAACGGGTGGAGCAGCACCTAATACCGCACGCCTTACTAGGGTGGCGCACCTAACTTTCCTAACCATGTCTAAGCAAGTCCGGGACTATTCCACAGGGCTAGTCTCCCTCTTCAGCCCCACGCCTGGAATACAACAAATGATATGAAACTTTTGTACATGGAAAATACACTTCTTCACAAGTAGATATGTACACCAGTATAGCTCAAGCAATAACACACACATGTATGATATGTAAATTTGCTTAGTGCTCTAATGTGTGCTAAACACTCAATCAAGTATGATAATCAATCAAGATCTAGAGTGTGAACCTAAGAAAGATTTGAAACACGATATTTGAATAACACAATATCATATCAAGGTTTCAAATATGCTAGTAAGTTGATTCAAACAAACTCAGCAAGATGTTCTCAATATACTAAGGACAAGGAGTTTGAATGCAAGCTTTGAAAATGATTTTTGCACACAAAAATATAGGCTTTGGTGCCTTGCAATGACAATGCAAGAACCACAACCTTCTAAATCTTCCCCCACAAGATTTATCAAATAAAATCGGTGGAAGAACTTAATGTTATACTCTCAAATAAAATCAACCAAACAATATAGCAAATGAGAGTACTAGCTAGGAAGATTAAGCACAATCACTTTAGAAATACTCACAAAACTTAAATGATCAAGAAGAATGGAGTGTGTGATTGTTTGGTAGTAGTATAGGCTAAAAATAAATTTTGATTTTGAGAGAATTTTGGCCCTAATGAATTTGTTAATCCTTGCTAATTATTGCAAATGAACATATATAAAGAGGCAAGGGGAAATTTTTGACCGTTGGGGACTCAATGGGGATAATTAGAAAAGTTTAAAACAAGTTTAGAAAAATTAACCCAGTTTACCCCTTTTAATTTTAGTAAAAATTAATTTATCCCGAGAGATTTGGGTGCCCGGTCTGAGGTTCAGGTGCCTGAATAGACTTAGTCAAAAAATTAATTTTTAAAAGTTCGGGTGCTTGAAGTCAGGGTCGGTTGGCTGAACAAAAGTTAGAAGCATTATGTCTGAGTTTCAGGTATTCGAAACTAATTTCGGTTAACTGAACGATCCACTTCAGTCGCTCAAGGCCTTTTTGAACGTGAACATTCGGGTGCTCGGGTTGGTGAAAGGCACTCTGACATGGGTTTGGGCGAGCGAGGAATGTACGTTCAAATTGGTTTGATCTACAAAAAAAGTCAACAAGTTGACCTGCCCATGGTTCGATCACCTGAGACATTTTAAATGCCACAGGTTCATGGCCTTTTTGTTTTTCTTCTTAGACTCGTTCTTTAGTAGTGGACATTCTGGTTTTATATGTCTAGTTTTGTTACAATTATAACATGTGGGGGTTTTATTTTGAGATTTCTTTTTGCTGATTTCTTCTTCTTCTGATTCAGAGTCTTGGTTTCTTCTCTTGAATTTGTTTTTCCTTCTAAGGATTTTTGCAAGTTTCTTAGATATGAAGGCTAGTTCATCTTTATCCATTTCTTCTTCACTACAAGAGTTTTCTTTTGAGGCTTTAAAGGCTTTTGATTCTTGGGCTTTGGCTTTCCACTCCTTTCATTCATTGTCATTTCGTATGTGAGGAGAGAACCTATAAGTTCATCTAAAGAAGTGATTTTAAGGTTCCCACCTTCTGTTATTGCAGTGGTCTTTGGTTCCTATATAGGTGGCATACCTCTAAGAATTTTTCTTATCATCTCATAGGTTGTGCAAGTTTTTCCTAAGGCATTTAGGAAATTTATTATATGAGTGAACCTAGTGTACATGGTAGTTATAGATTCATCTGGGTTCATCTTAAAAGCTTCATATTTGCTTGTAAGCATATCAATCCTATTATCCCTAACGTCTATAGTGCCTTCGTAAGTGACTTCTAGCTTGTCCCATATTTCCTTAACTGATTTGCAAGCCATTACTCTATTAAATTCATTAGTATCTAAAGCACAATACAAAGCATTCATAGCACTAGAATTAACTTGCAGCATTTTATGGTCTAAGTCTATCATATCATTTTTCTCCTTGGGAACTTGTTTTGCTTCTACTAGTTTAAAGGGAATTAGGTCACCATCCATGACTACCTCCCAAGCTTTCCAATTCATAGTTTGAAGATAGATTTGCATTCATTTTTTCCAAAAAGTGTAGTTATATCCACAAAAGATAGGAGGCTTAGTTGAAGATTGTCCCTCTCCAAAGGGAGCTATGCCTATGTGAGCCATTAAGATCTTTTTATAGCTACTAATTAAGATTTTCTATAACCTCTCTCTGATACCAATTGAAAACTAAGGTGTAGTCCCGAGAAGGAGGTGCATTGGATTTAAAAATTTCTTTTAATTATTTTTAATGTATTCTTGACTTGTTGTTGGTTTACCACATATACAAGAACTTAATTCTTTTAAACAACCAACAACACTATTTCTTGACCAAACAAGTAATCAATTACTCAACCAAACCAATCAATCAAGCACAATATTCAAACGAAATAATCATAAAACATTCAATCATGATATACGTTGCAACTTAATAAAAATTTTCAGCTTTTTAACTTTGTGTGCAACCCTGTTGTTAATGCAGTCCCTTTGATAATAAATTAGCTTTCTCAATCCACACAATATTCACACTCCTCCCAAAATTTAGAATTCAAATAAACTCTTAGTTAATTTATCTTTGTGTGTTTAACCAAGTAACGTACTCCTTATGGTTTCCGCAAAATATGGTTTAATCAACGTACTCCCTTTCGGTTTCCGCAACCCAAATCAAAATTAGACTTTAAGTTTACTTTATTTCCAAATATACGCAGTATATATGATTACCAATTAAACCATCCACGCAATTTATATGTGCTGAAAAAAAAAAAGAGTAAGGGAAAGAGAGAGTGAGACCGAGATTTTTACGAGGTTCGGCTTATACCCAGCCTACGTCCTCGCCTTTGGAAAACCATCAAAGAATTCACTAAAATCAGTTCCTTTACTAGGCGGAACAACACCGATTAGACACTTATTTAGTAGGCTAGAGCCCGCCTCTCCAAACGATGTACCCTCGTTCGCTCACTCCTTCAATTAGGCTAGAGCCTGCCTCTCTAAGCAATATCCCCTTGCTTAGCCAACGATCCAAACAATTTTTAGAATCATCAATCTACAAAATACAAATCAAATAGATGTATACAAAGAATGCTCACACAAAGAGTTAATTAGTACAAGTTAAATCTATATACTTCAATCAAATTCACAATATGGAAATATGAAACTCAAGAAGATATCACCATAAGCCTTCTTTGTAGGTTGAAAGAACTAAGAGTAGACTCAGAATTTTCTTCATAAATTCACAGCAAATCATAGTAGTGAAACTAAGAAATTGATTGCACAAGAGACCTTTTAGTGAATTGGGAGATTTGAGATCAAGAAAGCTTGTTTGCTGTATTTTCTTGGTGTATTTGATCCTTAGCCTTGGGGGGTCATTTATAGATGATAAATCAACTCTATTTGGTGTTCCCCAAGTGACTTAGAGTGTTTCCCAAGTTTATAGAAAGTTTAGAGCACAAGAAATATAAGTTTGAATTTAAAAACTTTTAAAAAATATGTTTGTTAACGGTGTTCGGGCGTCTAAACTTTGGGGTTCAATCCTCTGAGGTGGTTCCGCCTCTTTAGAAAACCTTCAAAAAAATATTCAGAAGACTGAACTTAATCTTTAGTTAACTGAAGATATTCATCAGATGTATGAAGTTACACTTCAGTCATCTGAAGTGGCTCTGTCTGCTATTCAGTCATCTGAAGTTCCGCCGTGAATAGTGTTCAGTTTGCTGACATCTTTGACCCCGCTTCAGTATTTTGGTCATTACCTTTTTTGTACAACTCCAAATTAAGTTTTTTTGTTGTCCAAATAAAGGTAAGAAAAAATCTGACAACTTTCATGTTGAACACAAGTTAAACTAAGGAGCTTCTGATAGAGAAAAATGTACCTCAATGTGGATGTAGAAAAAATGACAGCATTTGGAAAAACCTCTTTTTGATGCTTTTCATTCCAAAAATAATTTTAACCTTTTTGAAATATATTTTGGACTTATAAAAATATTTTTCATGTATTTTAAAAGGTATCTAGGTCCAAGAAGTTAACCTAAAAGTTTCATGTATCCATATTGAAATTATTTGAAGTACTTACATAAAACTTCCTTAAGATTCCTTCAACTCTTGAAGTCTTCATGTATGTTCTTGCTTTGAGTCCATCTTTTCTTCAAGCTTTTAATATACTTTAGGACTTTAGCAAGTTCACTTTAATATGCATGCTCTCATAATCTTCAAGCTTTATTTAAATCATCTTTGAAATTAGGATAGCTTCCCAAGAGGGGGGTGAATTGAGAATTTAAAAACTTTCTTTTTAATTCATTTTAAGAATACTTAACTTCTTTTATTGTTTATCTAATTCTTTTACTTGTTTGTTTAATTTGTCAAACACACAATAACTTGGTTTCTTTTATACAATCAACAACACAAGCACTTAAAACAACTAAATCACTAATCAACCTTTCAATTAACCACACTATCCAAACTAACCAAACACAATTTGAAGGCAAACAACCAAACCAAAATTAAGATATACAGTAGTAAGAAATTAGGATGGTTGTTTGTTTATGTATGCCTTATAAATATGAATCAAGCCTTGTAGTTGAATGATATGCTTGTTAAAATAAATTTGCTTCTTTTATATGATTTACAACCACACATCCATACTCTTCCCAAAATTCAGAATTCAAATAAACTCTTAGTTAATTTTCTTTAGGTGTTTTAACCAAGTAACGTACTCCCGTATGGTTTCCGCAAACTATGGCTTAACCAATGTACTCCCTTTCGGTTTCCGCAACCCAAATCAAAATTGAACTTTAAGTTTGTTTGATTTCCAAATAAACGTAGTGTATATGATTTCAAATTTAAATCATCCACGCAATATAAATATGCTGAACATAAAGAGTAAGGGAAAGAGAGAGTGAGACACAGGATTTTACGAGGTTCAGCTTCAACACAGCCTACGTCCTCGCCTTTGGCAAAACCACCAAAGGATTTACTAAACCTGTTCCTTTACCGGGTGGAACAATACCTTTATACACTCCTTCAGAAGGCTAGAGCAGCACCTCTCTAAGCGATAATCCCTCGCCTAGCCAACGATCCAGCAAACCTAGAATCGTCACAATCTACAAGAATATAATATAAATTCTGCGTACAAAAAATACTCCCAAAATTTAGAGCAGGTTGTACAAATTGAAATGTAAATTGTACTTCAAAAAACCAAAGCAAAATAGAATATATGAAACTCTAAAGTTTTTAGAAGTCACCAATGGTTCGTTTAAAAGAGAAATGGGATTGCAACCCAGAACCGAACTTTGATATTTTCAAATTACCAGAATTGTAGAATTCCTCTCCAGCAAAATATGTGAGCAAAGAAGAACTTTAGGAGAATTTCAGCGCAAGATGAATTTCAAATTTTGTCTGATTTCTCTCTTTTCTTGTGTTTCCTAGTATTGTGTTTTTTCATTACCCAAAGAGGTATTTATAGGCAATTTAAAAGATCAACTTCCACATCAAATTAGGTAAACTTTGAAAAAAACATTTAATTTGTTGACTAAATTTTGAATTTCAAAATTTTGAAAGATCAACATTCACATCAAATTAGGTAAACTTTGAAAAAAAACATTAAAATTGTTGATTAAATTTAGAAATTCAAAATTTTGAAAGATCTTGTCCATATCAAATCAGGTAAACTTTGAAAAAACATTAATTTGTTGATTAAATTTTGAAAGATGTTGTCCATATCAAATTAGGTAAACTTTGAAAAAACATTAAATTGTTGATTAAATTTTAAAATTCAAAATTTTAAAAGAAGCTTCCCTTTGAGATCTAAAATTTGCTCCACGTGGCAGTCATCTGTCATAGTTAAAATTTAAATCTAGTATACTTTTATTAAACCCTTTAACTTGCCAGTTGTCTGTCCATAGAAAGATAGTCGTCTATCAGGTGCACTGCTTATCAGAAACTCACTTTTTATTTTGAACACTTTCCTTCCTTTAAGACCTTTGTTACTTTAATTTCAAAAACATGTTTTAAGCTCTTTAAAACAAAGTGTTTCTTAGTTTCTTTTGATTTTATAAGAGCTTCACATATCTAAATGACATTTGGTTTTGAAGTATTTACAACAGTTCTTCTAATTATGGTCTTCTTAAATCCTTCAGCCTCCTTCAGCCTTTTGAGGTTCACTTTTGACTTTGGGTTTGCTTGCCCTTAAGCTTCTTCATTTGTTATTCATTGCCTTCAATATTCTGAGGCGCTTTCACTAGATTAACATTGAGCTTCAACTTATCAACCTTGAGAGTTCTTTTACCTAAAACGCATCACTTAACATCATATGTTAAAGCATCATTCATTTTGTTATCATCAAAACAAGATTGAAAAGTCCAATTAAGTCAACAATCTTTAAATCCATGCTTTGACTATTTTAAACTTCATTTGATCTTTGTGAACACTTTGACCTTGCTTTCACATATGTGATCCTTGTGAGTTCTGAAATATCACCACTCAACCAAAAATGTTTAGTTCCACTTGTTTGTTAGCATCAAAACAAGATTTTAAGCCTTGTAATGCCAACAATTAGTACGATCATCCCTATAGGCCACATATGCATCTTAGAAAATATATAAAAGCATGAACTAACACTCATAACCTAGAACAATTTATATCTGTTCATAGACCTTTAAGCACTCGATATGATGTTCAGGGTTTTCTAAAGAGCCTCAATATTCAAGAATGTGAATTGATGCATATGAATCCTTTAAATTCTTTCTATAGGGATCGAGCTGGGCTCCTCTAATTATTAAATGATTATGCTACGATGAAATTTAATATTCAATTATTTTCACTCATCCTTTCAAAAATATTTTAACATTAATTTTATCATAATCTTCTATGTACAAGGTTTTACTTTTGGAAAAATTCCTATCAAAATTTTAGCAGCATGCCGTTTATAAATTGGACATTTTTCCATAAAACTTATACCTGATAATGGGTTGTTTTCAATAGATAAATCATATAAAGCAAGCCAAAACCTAATATCCACAACTAGCATGCAAATTATATCATTGCATCTACCATGCAGGAGGGTTTCAACACAAGCATGCTTTTTAGTAGTTCAATCAACAACTCATAAAAGAAATGAACTATCCAATAGATGATATGAATAGTAACTAACAATACATAGTTATGAGATAGTGCAGAGTTGTTCTCACAAAAGCATACAAACATATAAGCATAAATAAACAATGAGAGCGTTTTTCAATTATGCACTCAACTCATTTAATGCCTTTTTCTTATTTTTCAAATCATTTATCCAAGAGATCTAGATTTTTAATGATATATGCTTGGCTTTGGATGAATAGGCTTAAAGGACCAAAAAGTCACAATGTATATATCTTTAAGTGAGCTAAGCCTATATTTGCCTCTTTTCTTATGATTTACAATACATGAGAGGCCTAGGCTCAAATTGTTTGTCTTTCTTATCGTTCATGCATAGGTTTCTCATTTATTGCATTTTCATATATGTTGAAACCAATAGCAATCATATTAGTCATTTAACTTAATTCACAAAGCTGAAGCTCTAATTGATTTGATTTAATGTTTGACAGCTTATGAGAGAACTTGAATAAATTTTGAACAACGCTCTTCGAAGAGTGGAATGTATCCTATAGATATGATCATGACTTGTAGCAAGGATACAAACTGATGGATAGGTATCGTCTTTACCGAATATGATCGTGGTTTGGTAAAGATTTCCTATGGATGATATGGTGAACCAAAATTAGAAGATTTTTATATTTTAAGCACAAAAGGGAATATTTTGGTTAATCAGTGAAACTAAAATCCCTTAGTGGTTGCCTCTAATTTTGATTATGGAAGGATGTCTTTAAGTGAGCACTAGTTAGAATATGGACTAATAATCATTAGTGATTAGGCCTAGAGTAATGACTAAGCTATGGTTAAGGCTTTTATATTCAAAAATGAGTTTAGGTTTAAATAATATATATCAAGATGGATTCCCTAAAGCTCAAATATGTGCAATGGACAATATATGCATAACTTAAGATTTGTATATTCAAGTATGAATTAAGCATTGAGAATAATATGTCAGGCACAATTGCCTTGTCCATTTGGAAGTGAATTTTTTTTCAAGCAGCCAATAATTTCATATTTCAACTAATGAATATATACATTAATTTCAGATTGGTTATTTTGCTTGAAATTCTGTATTGGCTTATTTTTTCAAGATCCTTAGTATATAAAAATTTTGAATAGTGGATAAATACTAAGTTTTTACAGTTTCAACCCAAACCACTTCTTAAGCCTTTAGACGACACTACCCCCTATAGCTAATCCTAAATGCCAAGGAAGATTTATGTGATCATGTAATTCCTGTTTGAGTAAGTTCTTCCTTGAATTTCGAGGGGTTTCTTTTCTTCAGAACCCATACCATTTTTCTATCTTTTATTCTTGATGGGTTAGGATTCGATGATTCTTTGACTTTCCAAACTCGTTTGGGTTTCACACCTTTTCTTTTAAACAGGAAATCAAATTTTATGTGCCCCTTCTTGTTACACAAGACACATGTGGTGTGAGTGTATGGACTGGAGGAGGTACTAGCATAATGTTTCGATTCTTTTACAAAGTACCCCATGTATAGGTTCTTCCTTTTCCTATTTTCAATTCCATTAAAACTTGTGAACCTAACAACTTATCAAAGTTTTCCTTCCCTCTAGTGAACGTGTGGATGATCTTAGTTTGGTCTTCTATTTTCTTTTCTAGCTCTTGTATTTTCAAGTTTTTAAGACCTTTGCAAACATCTTGTAATTTGATAAACTCTTTAGTCATGTTGTTTGCGTTTTATTTTTTCAAGTTCTCCAATCAAAAGATCTTTATTATTGTCATTAGAAATTTTAGATTTCAAGATAGTCATTTCTTTTTCTAACGATTCATTCTTGCTCACTAATCTTTTGATTTTTCGGTCATTTTCTCTTTCAGCAAGAACTTTAGATTCACATTCTTTCATGCATGCTTCATACTTGTTTTCCAAAATAGTATAGTTCTTATTAGATTTAACAAGTTACTTATGAATTCTAACATATTCAATTTGCAATTCTACACAAGTTCGCATGCTTTCATCGTCAGAACTATCATACGATTCAGAATCAGATATATCATTCAAATCAACACATGAATCATTTTCAAATTTATCTACTAAACTAGGAGTAGAGATAACCTCATTATCAATTAAAGCAATAAAGCACTGGTTACCTCCTTCAAGATTAGTAGAGCTTAAGTCACATGGAGAGATTACTTTATCATGCATGGATGCTCCATATCTCCTCTCAAGTTCATCCTAGATCTCCTTAGCATTGCTACACACCATAACCTCACATAAAACATTAGAATCTAAAGCATGTAGTAAGGTATTCATGGCATCAAAATTTACTTGCACTAAGTTCCTATCATGATCATTCAATCCATACTTAGATTTAGGAACACTAGTACAACCAATGGATTTAATAGGCACACTATCACCTTGAACAATGACATTCCAAAATTTCGAATTTAAAGCTTCACATACATAGTCATTCTAAATTTTCATACGACATAGTTTTCACCACAAAACACTGGTGGGTGTAATGACCTGAGGAATAATGGTATTTAAATAATAATGAGAGAGGAAAATGGAAATAGTAAAGAGGCAGCAGCAGACTTCGTCGACGAATGCGACGTGGCACTTTGGGCTGGTTGACGAGGGTGCGCTTCATCAACGAGAAGATACCGAGAGGGTGTTAAGGGCAACTCTGAATTTCGTCGAAGAAGGGAAGAGTTCATCGACAAATTCTCTCTTGACTGCGTCGACGAGGTGATGTGGCTCGTCGACGAGGGCCAGTGTATAAATAGCCCTAAACGCGATTTTTCACCTATTTAACCCGTAGAAACCCTCTCCTCTCTCTCCTCTTTGTCTCTTATTTCTAGAAAAATTTACTCCGATTCGATGATCATAAGCCACCACGGCACTCCTAGGGAAGTTCTCTGCATATCTGCCAGAGTGGATCGTCGGTGGGGTTGGTTTGAAATTCATCCATGGTTTAAGGTAAGGCTTTTTATTCAAAATTTGGTCTTTCCATAGTTATAAGAATATTGTACATGGAGAAATACTAAAGTTTAGTTCAGGGAGTTGTCGTTTTTAAGGTATTGATCGGGGAACCCTGCGAGGGCTGGACCAGAGAATTTTTAAGGGGGTTTCTTTTCAAAAATCTGGTAAGGGAATAAACTAAAACAGTCATTTTCTATGTAAATTATTATTATCTATCAGGAAATTAATTTTCAGAAAGCATGTATTATATATATATATATATATATAAGTAGATTGGTAAAAATGCATATTTGGGAAAATACTGCCATTATGTCGAAATGTATATACTAATATGAAATGCCTGAAAATATGATTTTAGAATCGAATGTGTTTTATTCAGCTTTGTGTGGCATGAATATTATTTCACAAGGAAAGTATTATGTTATGGTCATTTTACGAGTAAAGTATGCTTTTAGAGATTATAAAACAATGCAATACACTATGGTTTCAAAATACATGATAAATGATTTATTTATTCATAATGATATTTATGAAATATTTGGCGCAAGGCCGTGATTGATAGGGGATGAGGTCGTGTGTGTTGTATGATTTCGGCGCTAAGTCGTATGCATATGTATGATTTTGGCGCAAGGCCACATATATGAAAGACATCGGCGCAAGGCCGTATGTATTATGTTATTACAGAAAATGCTATCAATCTATTTATGTTAAACTATATATTATCATGTATTATATATTATCAGAACCTGAATGATAGTTCAGTTCCGTTATAGGAGCACGGTACCGTAGCTATACAGATCAGATTATTATGTTTAGACTTGTGCTAACTGCCCCTACTAGTAAAGGGGATGGGAGATGGATAGTCGATGTGGCTTTCAGTGTAGAGTTGTAGACGTCCACCTGACAGTCCATACCTGGGTGTGGCGGGCCCATCGAACTTACATATGTTTTTGACTCGGCAGTGGTCGGCCAGCCATTGTCAGGTTCCACCTTCGGGCTGCACAACCCATCGTGGGGGTTAATACATGACATCAGCTAGCTATACATCCTGGGTAAATATTAGTATTATCATATATATCAAATATTTCATGACAAGTATGAATTGTTAGAAATTATGAAAGTTCATGATTATTTAGATATGTTATCATGAATGTTTTCCAGAATATGAAATGTACTGTATATGTATTATAGCATCAAATATTCATGTTGTCACATAACTGTATTTAGTTTATTTCCCCTTACTGAGAAGTGTCTCACACCCAACATTAAATTATTTTCAGGAAACCCAGAAAGACCGGCGGATTATGGCCGTCGTTGAGATAGGGTGTTACTACCCTGCTAGGCGGGTAAGTTTTGATCTAAGAACAGGAGATTTACGTTATGGGTTCCTAGATTTGTATCTATTTTTGTATTTTTGGGAGATTTTTTATAAACACAGTGTTTTGGATTATAGTTGACTCTAATATTATGTATTTTGTGGTTATAAGAATGTTGATTTACATTTACAGCTGCCTAGGTACCACTGTGTATGACAGGTGTCTCCGTACGAGTTTGGGTTGACTATTTTACTTATTATGCTTCATTATATGGTAAGATAAGCAGGTTGTTATAGTGGGTGTGTGACCAACCTTCTCTCACATGAAGGGGATGCACTAAAACGAGCCATCATGATCTTTTACTAAATGACGTTTAAGTCTAAGTTACGAGGCTCTGATACCAATTGTTAGCTTTGGTGCAACCCCAATATGGGGGGTGAATTGGGTATTTAAAAATTATCACCTAGGGCAATCAGTTTTAACAATAGTATTACACAACCTAGGGTCAGTCTATGCAATCAATAAATAAACATACACGTGCAGTAAAGTAAAATGCAGAAAAAAGTAAACGATACACGCGATATGTTATCGAGGTTCGGGCAGAGTGCCTACATCCCCGCCTTGGCTACACCAACATAAGGATTTCACTACGGCTCACTTAAATGGGTGGAGCAACACCTAATACAACATGCCTTACCAGGGTGGCACACCTAGCTTTCCTAACCGGGTCTAAGCCAGTCTGGGACTATTCCATAGGGCTAGTCTCCCTCTTCAGGCCCACACCTAGAACACGACAAATGATATGAAATTTTTGTACACAAAAATATGCTTCTTCACAAGAAGATATGTACACCAGTAGAGCTCAATCAACAACACAAGCACGTATGACATGTAAATATGCTCAATACTCTAATGTGTGCTAAACACTCAATCAAGTATGATAATCAAGAAAGATCTAGAGTGTGAACCTAAGTAAGATTTGAAACACGATATTTGAATATCACAATATCATATCAAGGTTTCAAATATGCTAGCAAGTTGATTCAAACAAACTCAGCAAGATGCTCTTAATATACTAAGCACAAGGAGTTTGAATGTAAGCTTTGAAAATGATTTTTGCATGCAAAAATATAGGCTTAGGTGCCTTGTAATGACAATGCAAGAACCACCTTCTATGTCTTCCCACACAAGATTTGTCAAATAAAATCGGTGGAAGAACTTAATGTTATACTCTCAAATAAAATCAACCAAACAATATAACAAATGAGAGTACTAGCTAGGAAGATTAAGCACACTCATTTTAGAAATACTCACAACACTTAAAAGATCAAGGAGAATGGAGTATATGAGTGTTTGGGAGTAGTATAGGCTAAAAAGGATTTTTGATTTTGAGAGAATTTTAGCCCTAATCAATTTTCTAATCCTTGCTAATTATTGCAAATGAACATATATATATATATATATATATATAGGCAAGGGGAAATTTTTTAGCATTGGGGACTCAATGGGGATAAATAGAAAAGTTTAAAACAAGTTTAGAAAAATTCACTGAGTTTACCCCTTTTAATTTTAGTAAAAATTAATTTAACTCGAGAGATTCGGGTGCCCGATCTGAGGTTCGGGTGCCTTTATAGACTGTCAAAAAATCAGTTTTTAAAGGTCTGGGTGCTCAAAGTCAGGGTCGGTTCGCTGAACAAAAGTTAGAAGCATTCTATTTGAGGTTTGGGTGCTCGAAACTAAATTCGGTTAACCGAACAGTTCACTTCGGTCGCCCGAGATCTTTTAAATGTGAACGTTCAGGCGCCCGGGTTGGTGAAAAGCACTCTGACATGGGTTCGGGTGATCAAGGAACCCACGTTCAAATTGGTTCGGTCTGCCGAACAAGAAGTCAGCAAGTTGACCTATCCAAAGTTCGGTCGCCTGAGGCATTTTTAATGCCAAAGGTTTGGTCGCCCGAGCTCTCCCAAGTTTTTCAATTAAAGTCCAATTTTTCCTTATTTAATTCCACATATATAATAAGTGATGTTAGAGACTATGTGTACTAAGTGTAGGTACCTAAGGTCCAACTAGGGTCTGTTTGAGCATACCTACCTATCATGCATGACGCAAATTATTACAAGCCATAGGAGTGTACAGTCCATAATAATATTACATCCCAAAATGAAGAAGATGAATAGAAAATACAAATTATACCACATATTTTTTCATTCTTCTACTTGATCACCACACGCCATCATGATACGTCTTTTAGTTTGAGTACATGCAAGCCTTAGTACAATCATCAGTACCAAGAGATTTGGTCATGATCAAAACTAGGTGTGACCTACCAGGTCAACAGACGTGTTCCTAAAATATGCTTATTTAGTCCTCAATTTACCTATGTGATGTCTTTATTTACTCCGTAATTATCACTCCTCATCATTGTTCGGAGTTTCACGTGGTATGTTTGATGTTTTAGAAAATCGAACCTTAAATTGAATAGTTAAGCAGTGCAAGGAGTCAATGCAATAACTTTGAAGCACAAGGCTTGGCCAAGTGCTCGACTAGGTCTCCAAGGCATGAATTAAATTAAAGCAGATTGTGTCCCTAATCAACCATGTGGTGTGACCAAGAAGTCGTAAAGGGTGATCAGGTTTAGCTAGAAGCCTCCAGAGTGCTGGTTAATAGCAAGATCACAGAGACCCCCAACTAGGGTGCGACCTGGAAACCTTGGACATGTGACTTGGTCAATGATGCCACCAACTAAAATTGAAGATTTTCTAAAATGTGTTGACCAGGGTGTGACCAGGGGATCATAG
This sequence comes from Malania oleifera, assembly GCF_029873635.1. NCBI lineage: Eukaryota > Viridiplantae > Streptophyta > Magnoliopsida > Santalales > Ximeniaceae > Malania > Malania oleifera. Next base: position 84,321,530 of record NC_080418.1, on the reverse strand, counting down.
CAGTGCGACCAGGTCAACTACTATTGATTCCAGATAGCTTCCCTAGATTTTTGCAAATTGTTTCCTGATTGGAATTTAATTGTGTGTAAACCTTAAGGGGTATGAAATTAAACTTCAAAGAGATAATTAAGAGTTCTCTTTAGCCTCCTTTAGTCTCTTTTTTAGTAGAGAGCCTTGTGATTAGTGAGGCTTAAGCTCCGTTGTATATTTGCATGCACACATACTTGCAATTAGGCTAAAGGATGATGTTCATTTAAGAACATTCATCATATATTCATCCTTTCAAAGGATCTGAGAATGCATCAAATACTAGAAATTCAACATATTTGTATAACATATTGTGTTTCATTTTAATGCACGATAGCCAATCAAGGCTATACTCAAGATGATGCAATAGGGGTTCGATATAAGGATGACACAGCTCAAAATACTTAGTTAGTGTGTTCAAAATTAAAACTTCCCCTAAGTCATGCAATTTCCCTAGTCAATAGACCATCATGAAAACATGTGATGTTTGATTACAAGGATAATGCTTTACCATTTACGTCCCGAGTGATACATACCCCAAGGAGTTGGACCAAATGGTGTTCATGAACTAGTCCCTCCTAGGACAACAAAATGTGTACATGTTTTAAATTTATATAGTATTTTGGATTTGACATGTACTAACCTATTCAATTATTCAGCATCCCAGGAAAGAGAACTCAGCTACTTATACTATTCAAGGGTTAATTCCCCTAAGTATACCAATCAGTACAAGCACTCTTTCTTTGAAGTTTAGAACATCTATACTTGATATAAATTTATTCATTTCTAATGTGCAACAAGTATAGATTCCCTTTGTTCTCATACCTGCAATTATAGATTAAGGATGAAGATTATGTTGACCTTATAGGTCACGTTCGGTTTTGATAATGACAAATACTCATGTATTTAATGAATATCTAGTTCATGTGCAGGTCTATATTAGCAGATACATTGATGGCACGTGAAAGCTTAAAGTGGAAGACCCAATTCATATTGTAATTTATTTCATGTTGTATTTAATTCATATGCAAAGGGTCTGTAATAGTAATTAGGATATTTGATTTGTAATAAGCACACACAACATATGCATAATTTATTATGTAAGCTCAAACCAAATACGAACTAAAAGTGACTATAGAAAGACCTTAGGATTTAGGTCGACCGACACTGGACTTTTTTGGTGCCTTTATTTTGGACCCCAAGTGACCTTTGGACACACACCATTGCACCTATGATTGTTAGGAACTTGAATTGTGTTTGTATGTTTCAAGACTGGACCGAATGCACATATTGTGCACTTTCGGTCGACCAACCAAGGCAGTTCATTTTGCCCTGGTCGACCGAAACAGGCCTGGGTCAACAATTGACCAAGGCCTTGGTCGACCAAACAGTATAGTTCAAAACTCCCCCGTCGATCGAAACCCTCTCTGGTCAACAATTTGACCATCTGGTCGACCAAGCCAATTTTGTACTCCAACTATCTGGTCGACCGTAGGTCCTCGGGAAAAATCCCAATAGTCTAGTCGACTGAACCAGCCAGTTCAAAATGGCCCGATTGACTGAACCTCGGAGAAATGGGAAATCGCCCACTTACGGTCGATCGAGCCTTTAGTTCAAAAACCTCTTGGTCGACCGAACCATATGAGCTCTGGTTGACCAAACTGTTCTGGTCGACCGGACCTCTCGGGTTGCCTTAATTTTTACCGCAGTTAAACATTTTTTAAGCAAGGTTAAAACATTTGAAATATCATTAAACTTTTCTAATAATCCCTAATAGGTCCCCAACGGTCAAAAATCATGGGGTATCTATATATACCCCTTCATTTGGGAAAATTAGGGAGTTGATTAAGCAAACAAATTCAAATTTTTCTCTCAAGCAAAATACCCTCTACTACTCACATTCTTTCTACAAACACTCTAACTTACCTTCAAAAGTTACTAAATCATCTATAAGTGTTCTTGAGTGTTTAAATAGGAAGGTTAGCTCTCTCATTGTTGTGAGATTGATTCATTTTTATTGAGAGCCAAACCAAAAAGGATTCTTAGGGGACTTTGCTCATAAGTTCATCCTAAGAAGACCTTATTAGATCTTCTGAGATTGCATATTTGTTGCAGCATCTTGAGAAGCTCTTATTTGATTTTGGTTGCAAAATACTTTCAAAATTATTTACAAATATCTATTGTGCTTTATCTTGAAAACCATTTAAAGAGATATTTGTTTTTGAGGTGAAACATCTTTGTTGCAAAATTTATTCACTCACATATTATTTTCTGAATACAAATATTATATATTTTGCAAACCAAGCATATACATATTCACGTGATTGAGATATTCTTCTGATTGATATTCTTGAGGCTTGCTTGATATTTAGTGTGAACACGTTTGATTGAATATTTTGTGATAGACAGATTGTTATTGACACTCTCACGTACTCACTACACTGATAGAAAATACATTTAACAGTGGAACTATTTAGACCACACAGAGCTTACATATTAAATCATCTGTGGTGTATATGATTGAGCGCATTAGGCTACAAATTTGCTTTACGTGAAAGCACTTTTATATTGTACCATTTGATTGTAATCTGAGTGATTCCAGGCGTGGCCTGAGGGGGTGGTAATCCAGCCCGGTAAGGATTGTTGTAAAGGTTGAGGTCAGCCTTGTACTAATTGACTTGGTTTGTATAGGTGCCGCTCCACCCGTTTAAGTGTGCAAGTTATTGTGGTAATCCTTGTGCTAGTTAACCAAGGCGGGGACATAGGCAATTGGCCGAAACTCGATAACATATCCACGTGTCACCCTCTTTTTACTGCTTTCTGGTGCTTGTGCGATTGATTGAATTGCTTTATTTCATTTCTGCTATATTTAAATTACTTGCACTAGATTGACCATAGTGTTGTGAACATACTGGTGTTGGGAGGAATACCTAGGGGTTAAATTTTAAAAATACCAATTCACCCCCCCTCTTGGGATCACGGTAAAGCTAACAGATTAGATATTCATTAACAAACTGTCATCCTTTAAAATGATTTCTAGCATGCAACATAATATAATTGTTTTTGCACCTGGTTTGTGGACTATTGTTTTTGGGAAAAATCTAACGAAATTTTGGCAGCATGCCGTCTGTAAATAGAACATTTCCAAAAAATCCATGCACCAAAAACCTAGTTGTTTACATTAAGTAACTCAATTTAAGTATGCAACAACCTAGTTCATTATTAGCATGCAATTCACAAGGTTCTACAACAGCCTTGTAGATGGCGTTCCATACAAATAGCATGCACTCCTAAAAGTAACTGCCAACATGCAATTCACATTATTGCATCAACCATGCAGGTGGCATTCAGTTAAAGCATGCAGATTAGAATAGCTAATCAAAAAAATATTTGTCCATTAAATGAAATTACTATTATGTGAAGAATGGACATTAAGCATTCAGTTCAAATAAAATTATCCATCAAATATAATTGAACTTTAAGCAGAGGATGGATAGAAGAGTTTAGTTCAAAACAGATCACATAATCCATCCATAATATAAAAGATGGATAAATTGCAATTATCACTCAAATCATCCAATAAATATACTAAGATATGCATAACACAATTTATTGTTTATTGGATGAGTTTTAAATTTTTAGCATCCCCTTAGTTATGCAGCCAAAAAATTTTATATTCAATAAACAGTATTTAGCATAACTAATATTTTCTAATATGGGGAAGAGCTTATGAATTCTTTAAATTTAATTTATCATTTGAAAAAGATTAATCATTTAAGCTCAATTATGAGTGTAGGATAATATATATATATATATATATATATATATAATATTAATTCCCTAAACTTCAAATCTATGTAATGGACAAAATATGTTATATTTAAGATATTTATATTAAAGCACATATAGCATTAAAATTCTTTTAACAAATAAATACTCATTTTTCCATTTTAAGGGGATTCACAAAATAATTGTGCCATAGCCAGTATATTAATTCCCTAAACTTCAAATCTATGTATTGGACAAAATATGTTATATTTAAGATATTTATATTAAAGCACATATAGCATTAAAATTCTTTTAACAAATAAATACTCATTTTTCCATTTTAAGGGGATTCACAAAATAATTATGCCATAGCCAGTATACTCAAATATTACCCAATCATAATGTTGTGTATATATATATATTAAGCGTGGATTGGATATGATCACTAAAACTCATGTATTGGCTTGCTTACCTAATAATCTTAGAATAACAATAGTATATACATGAAATTTAAAAAATTTAAGGACAAGACACTATTTAAGCATTTAATGCACTGTAACCCCTTATATATTATATCCTTAAATAAAATCTTGTGAGCATTAAATAAGTTTCTTTATAAGAACCTCATAAGATAGCATGCCATAACATACGATTCACTAAAATATTTAACATGATATATATTACATGAATCAAGGCATGAAATAATCAATAAAGTAGAAGGATAGAGATAACCCTTTTCATTTTAATCCTTCTTAAATGTTTAAGCTCGGAATCCTTGGAGTGTTGTTCTCCTCTCCCTCAGATATTTCATACTTTTAAGGTTTTCCCAAAAACCTTAGTACTAATATAAATTATAAACTTCCTAAAAGGAAATTAAGGCACGATATAAACATATGCATGACACTCAAATGATACATTTTAAAACTATGCCATGCTCATTCAAATCATTTTTTAGGTATGGGAAAACTATACATCTAAAAATTCATTTTTTTATGAGATATGTTCTCCATTTGCAAAAACTTTCCAAAACCTCCAATCGATTGATTTTACAAAAATTATTTTCAATAATCAAATGGTAAAATCTATGCAATAAAACCAGTGGAGGATTTGCAAAGGTTTGACCCTCAAAACAGGGATACACCAAATCTGAGTCGTTGCAATCTTCATGCAAATAGCGGTTATGCTTATTGGAAACTTGGCTCTAATACCAATTTATGTAATTGGTGTGATCCCAAGAGGGCGCGAATTGGAAATTTTAAAATTTCTTCCTAGGTTAAATCAGATAACAGCAACATTACTCAACTTGGGGTCTTTCTAAGCACTCTCAATTTCCCCTAATTAGTTAGGTATGCTAATATTTAAAATCAATAAGGCGTTCATAACAAATTAAATGTTAGCATACAGATACCACATCATATCCTATTTAAATTTAAAGGTGTGTATGTAAAATGTTTTACCAATGAATGCAAACATACACGAGTGCACCATATCTCATTTAAATTAAATGTGTGCATGCAAATAGTCTTATCAGTAAATATACAAGCATACACATATGAAAATTAAAGAAGAGAAAGTAAATGAGATAAAGAGAGAGAGACATGATTTTTATTATCGAGGTTTGGCCAAACCAGCCTACGTTCCCACCTTGGGCATACCCCCCCCCCCCACCCACATATTTCACTATCCCTACTCACTTAAACGAACGAAGCAAAAGTTGTTACAACCTTTCCTTACGGGGCAAGGTAAACCACAACTCAATTATATAGGGCTTAGCCACAACCATACAGTCTCTCCTTACGGGGCAAGGAATACCCCAGCTCAATTACCTTGCTAAGCCGAACTGATCTCCCTTACGAGGTGGAGACACCCCGGTTCAATTTATTGAGCTGAACCAAACCGGTCTCCCTTGCAAGACATAGACTCCCTAATTTAATTTACGAGCTAAATGCAACCGGTACATAAAAACATTTTGTACATATAAGATGCTTCTAAATACAAGTAGAGATGTACAACAATGAAGCTCCTAAAATGCACTCTCTAGTGATATGAAATATGCTCAAGAGAGTAAGGGTGTTTTTTTCAAAGTGATATTTTTCAATCTTTGAAATACGATATATATATATATAACAAATGTTTCAAAGATTTAAGCCCTAACAAACTTTTTCTCCAAAAAATATTGTTCAATAAAAATCGGGAGAACCTAGGGTTTGCTTAAAAGATTTTTGCAAGATAAAAATTTATCTATGAAAGCATAAATGCAAGAAGACATTTCCAAGCACAAGAAAGCATGAATGTAAAAATGTGTGCTTAAGTCTTTCAAAGATAACCAATAAAAATTTTCTCCAAGAATATTTATCAACAAAATAACGAGGAGAAATTTAAAGATTACTCTCAAAATGATTTTCTAAAAGTATGAGTATATGTGAGCGTAAGTGCTAAATAAATAATTGGCCAAATAAAATGCACTATTCCAAAATAGTTTTTTTGAAATGAATAGAAGGAAAGTGAGTTGGAGTATATTAAAAAAAAATAAATAACCCCAAAAAGATTTTTAAAATAAAAGTGAATGTGGGGGAACTTTGATTAAGAAAAAGTTTGAGAGGATTTTGAAAAATAATTAAAGTTGCTTATTTATGCTTATGAAGGGGTATTTAAATATTTTTCAGGATTTTTGACCGTTGGGAATACGCTGGTCATTTTTAGAAAAGATTAATTAAAATTTAAACATGCTTATCACTGAAAACAAGTTAAAACCTGAGAGGTTCAATTGATGGACTAAAGGGTCGGTCAGATGACCTCACACAGAGATTTAAATTTTATTTAAGGGTTCCGTTGGCTGAGCATGGGGCCGGTCGGCTGACATAGGGCTTTTTTCCTTTCTTCATAACTTTGGTCAGCTGGCCCAAAAGACCGGTGGGCCGAGCCTTGAAGGCCGGTCAGCTAAGGCTGTTTTGAACTAAAATTCCAATCTATTGAGGAAGGTAGAAAGGCAAAGTCATGAGGTCGATCGACTGAGAACACTACGTTAAAAAATGGTCAGTCAACTGAGCCTTGCCAAGGTTTGACTTATGACCTTGGTTGGTCGATTGAGTAGATTTGAAATTGAAGGGGTCGATCAACCAAGGTCCTTGAATACCTTAGTTTATGTCAACATTTTTACCTTAAAGTTATTTCAAAAACATTTGTTGGATTTTAGCTTTTGTGAGAAAGATTTATGGTGCAAGTGTTCTGTTGACCTTATAGGTTGCACTCGGTTTTGATAATGACAAATACTGATATTTGACGATTGTTAAGTGCTTGTGCAGGCTCAAATAAATATCCTAAAGAAGGACATTTGAAGGAACATGAAGACCCCGAAGAGTTGTAATTTGAGATTGTAAACTTAATGTCTATAATATGGGTCTGTAATAGTAACCTAGGCTGTGGTTGTACGTTTATCACCTGCACATCATGCATACAGGATATAGCGTAAGCTCAATTAGACCATAGCAAGACCCTAGGCTCCAACACTCACACACATAGCATAAAATATGTAAGTGTGTTATAATTGTGCTCAAAAATTGAACAAATCTAAGCAAGTTAAGAGGTCTCAGGCGACCAAATCGTTGGAGTACAAAACTCCTCGGGCACTTGAACTTTGAAACTCAAAATGTTGACCAAACCTCGGATGACCGAACCATAATTGTACATATCTTCTCCAGGCGTTTGAACCCTTTGAAAGGGACATTCCACTAACTCGGACGACCGAGCCATTTAGTTCAAAAATAGCCCCGGGTGACCGAACATAGGGATTCGGGCCACCGAACAATTGACCAGGCACCCGAAGTTACATAGCTTTGCTACTGACTTTGATTCAGGTTGCTCAAGGATAATACGAGTGACCAAACTTAGTTGAACATCTTTTTAGGCTGAGTCTTGTCGGCTAGGTTCAGCCACTTGAACCCTAGTCGGTTAAAGTTAAATTAACCGCAGTAAAATTGGGTCAAATATGGCTAATTGGATGTTAATCTTTTGGGACCTTTTTAATAATACCCATTTTGTCTCGAACAATTATAATTTTTCACCTGGCTATAAGTATGTCTTCATTTGCATGATTAGATACAGATTAGCAAAGTGATTAGGCCAAAAATTCTCTTTGAAAAATCATCCTCCGCCCAAAATACTCTAAACTTGCATCCATTTAATAAAATCTGAGATTGTAAGAGTCTCTCTTGTGTTAATGTGATTGTTGTTCATTACTAATACTCCCTCTTGTGTGTGTGCTTGAGATTACTTCTTTGGGAGCTTAGCTTAGGTTCATCCCACAGATTTCTCCATTATAAATCTTGTGTGGGATTAAACCAAGGAAGCTTAGGATATTTGCATTCCATTGCAAGTATCCAATAGCTTTGTTTTTGGTGTGCAAGGATTTTTTTTTTCAAACAAGCAAGTATTTTTCAAACTAGTGTTTTGCATCTTTCATTAAGGAAAATCCTTTTAGAATTAATTTGATTATTTGTTTAGTATACTTTGAATATTGACGTGCTACTGAAATATCTTGTTTAGATTCCAAGATATTGCTTGTGTTGAATACTCTTAAGCTTCATACTGATTATACTGTGCTGAGCATTGATTGAGCAAAATTTGCATCACTGAGCTTACACTATATCCATGCTATTGATGTGTATGTGATTGTGCACATTTGGGGTACAAATCTGCTTTATGTGAAAGCACTATTTTTTGTACCATTTGATTGTAAAATCTGAGTGTTTCTAGACATGGCCTGAGGGGGCGGTAATCCAGCCCGGTAAAGATTGTATGTAACATTTGAGGTCAGCCCTTTGAATTGACCTAGTTTGTTTAGGTTCCACTCCACCCGTTTAAATGAGCAAGTTATAGTGGTAATCCTTGTGCTTGTTAGCCAAGGCGGGGGCGTAGGCAATTGGCTGAACCTCGATAACATTTCTGTGTGTCACCTTTACTTTACTGCTTTCTAGTGCATGTGTGTTTGATTAAATTGCTTTATTTACTTTTTGGAACACATTTACATTACTTGCACTAGATTGATCATAAGGTTGTAAATATACTGCTGTTAGGAGATTGACCTAGGGCTTAAATTTTAAAAATACCTATGGACCCCCCTCTTGGGATCACGGTAAAGCTAACAATTGGTATCAGAGCCACGTAGCATAGATTTGTTGTTATTTTGCAAAAAGATCACATATAGTTCATAACTCTATGATCCATTTCCCTATGGGACCATCTTGCACATGACGTCCTGTTTTCAGTGGTCTTAATTACACTTTCTAGAAATAGAGGGTGCACATCTACCTTTAGACTACTAATTGGAATGTGTGGAGGATTGTCTCTAAGGGAAATTATGCCCCTATGAATACTGGGGGTGCAACTAGGGTTCCTAAGATTGAAGAAGAATATAATGATGATGATATGAAAGTTGTTAGTTTAAATGCTACTGCCACAAACATTTTATACTATAGTCTTTATGTAAATGAATTTAACAGAATTATGGCATACTCTACTGCTAAAGAAATATGGGATAAGTTAGAAGTCACATATGAGGGTACTAGGGATGTGAAAGATAGTAGGATAGACATGTCGACTAGTGAGTATGAAGCCTTTAGGATGAATGTAGGTGAGTCCATTCAGAGCATGTACACTAGATTCACACACATCATAAACTCACTGCATGTATTAGGAAAGACCTACCCTACATATGAAATTATTAGGAAGATACTTAGAGGCTTACCTCTTGTTTGGGAAGCTAAGGCTACGACCATTGCTGAGGGTAGAGACCTTAAGGCCATAACTCTAGATGAACTAATAGGTTCCCTGATCACTTATGAATTAGCCATAAATGAGAGACTTAATGAACATAATAGGGCTAAGAAAGTGACTGCATTAAAAATCTCCACGAACACATCTAGTGAATGCAGTGAATCTAACACTTATGAGAATACGACCATGCTAACTAGAAAATTTAGCAGATTTTTCAAGAAGAATGGGAAGCCATATAAAAAATACAGGGAGTCTACAACTGAAAAGGGAGATTCAAGTAAAAGAAAAGAGAAATTAAATGCTCCTACGTGCTACAACTACAGCAAGGTCATGCATATCAAGCCATATTGCCCACTACTGAAAAATGAGCCTAAGAAAAAGAAGAAAGTCATGAGAAGGCTGGGACATCATGGGATAAGCTTAGCAGTAGCGACTGAAATTTAGACCATAGCGACTCAGAGGTCGCTTATCTGTGCTTGATATCATACGACGATGAGGTATCATCTTCTAGCTCATTATCTTCATTTTATTCATTTAATGATTGTGATTCTGATTGCATGCCTACATTTAGAGATTTGCAACTGGAATATATTCGTGTATCTAAATTGTTAGGAAAAATGACCAAAGAAAATAATGATTTGAAAAAGAAATATGTAAATTGGTCAAAATTGTTTAATATTGCAAAAACCTCTCATGCTTCCATTTTAAAAGAAAAAGATGTTACCAATGTTGAGCTTGAAAGGAAATTGGAGAATAGCTCCAAAATCATTTTTAAATTCACCGAGGGCAAACACAATTTTGAAAAACTACTTGGTGCCCAAAGAAATTCCTTAAGTAAAGAGGGTCTTGGTTTTAATGGTATTGAGAAAGTTAAACGACCTAATCTTTACTAGGACATTTTTCACGTCAGTCAAAGTCCTATATCCCTCCTAAAGATCCTAAGTGTAGAATAAGATGCTTTAAATGTAAACAAATTGGTCACATTCAATTTGATTGTCTACTTAGGAATAAGCGTGCTAAAATTAGGAAAGTATGGGTAGTTAAGGGAGATCTTGCTACTAACCCCCATGGACCCAACAAAATTTGGGGACCAGCATCAGCCACTTAACTTATTTTGCAGGTATGCCTATGATTGTCCTCCTCCAAGGACCTGTGGTACTTAGATAGTGGATGCTCACGGCACATGACTGGCGACAAGGGAAAATTCACGTCAATTTTTCCCAAGGATGGAGGCTATATGACATTCGGCAACAATGCTAAAGGACGCATCATCGGGGTAGGTAAGGTTGGTGAGGATTCATCTCTTACTATTGATAATGTCTTATTGGTTGATGGGTTGAAACATAATCTACTTAGCATAAGTCAGTTGTGTGACATAGGATATAAAGTATTTTTTGAAAATGATAAATGCATAGTAAAAAATAAATCATATCACAAAGTGCTTTTCACTACCGATCGTCATGAAAATGTTTATAGTACTTCTCTTGATAACTTAGCTTCACAACAGGTGACATGCTTTTCCACTGTAAATGAAGCTAGTTGGTTATGGCATAGGCGCTTAGGACACGCAAGCATGGGTTTATTGTCAAAACTTGTTAGAAAAGAACTAGTAAAAGGCTTGCCTAAGATTTCATTTTTAAAAGATAAAATCAGTGATGCATGTTAAATGGGTAAGCAAACAAAATCTAGATTTAAGAAAAATAATTTCATATCTACTACTAGGCCACTAGAGATGCTTCACTTAGACTTGTTTGGACCTAATTTTGTGTAAAGTCTTGGTGGTAAATCTTATGCTTTTGTAACTGTGGATGACTTTTCTAGATTCACATGGGTATTATTCCTTGCACACAAAAATGAATCATGTGAACAACTTACCAAGCTTTGTAGGAGAATTAAGAATGAAAAAGGATATAAGATAACTCATATAAGAAGTGGTAGGGGCACGAAATTCAAAAATGAGAACATTGAAAAATATTGTGACTTAGAGGGCATATCACACAACTTCTCTGCACCGAGGACACCTCAACAAAATGGTGTGGTAGAAAGAAAGAACAGGTCACTACAAGAGATGGGTATAACTATGTGGAATGAACATAAATTACCTAAATATTTTTGGGCTGAGACCATAAATACTGCATGCTAGGTTATGAATAGGGTGTTCATTAGAACATCAATAAATAAAACCCCTTATGAATTGTGGAACAACCATAAACCAAATATTTCCTATTTTCATGTGTTTGGTTGTAAATGCTTTGTGCTTAGGGATAATGAACATTTAGGAAAATTTGATTCTAAATCTGATGAAGGCATTTTCCTAGGTTATGCGCTCAATAGTAAAGCATATAGGGTTTTCAATAAACGAACATTAACCTTAATTGAATCCATTCATGTTGTGTTTGATGAATCTAATCCATTTTCTAATAAAGATGATGAAGATGATATTGATATTAGAAAATGTTTAGAAAAAATGTCTATTGAAAACAATGTAAGTGAAAATCAAGAAGAAAATGAAAAATCACTTGAAGATAATGAAGATGAAAACCAGAAGTTGCCTAAAGATTGGAAATTCATTAGAAATCATTCTATAGATCAAATCATAGGTAAACCATCCCGTGGTGTAGCCACAAGATCATCCTTAAGAAATCTAGTAATTCATTCTGCTTTCTTATCCCAAAACGAACCTAAAAATATTACAGAAGCCATACAAGATGAGTCTTGGGTGATGTCCATGCAAGAAGAACTTATTCAATTTGAAAGGAGCAAAGTGTGGACTCTGATTCCTAGGCCTAATAATTACACAATTATTGGAACAAAATGGGTGTATAGAAATAAGAAAGATGAGAATGGGGTAGTAACTAGGAATAAAGCTAGACTAGTTGCCCAAGGGTATAACTAGTAGGAAAGGATTGACTTTGATGAAACATATGCTCCTTTTGTTAGGTTAGAAGTCATTCATATGCTACTTGCCTTTGCTGCTTTTAAAAATTTTAAATTGTTTCAAATGGATGTTAAAAGCACTTTTCTAAATGGCTTTATTAATAAAGAAGTATACGTAAAATAACCACCCAGTTTTGAAAATCATAAATATATAAATCATGTTTACCGGTTGTCTAAAACTTTGTTTGGATTAAAACAAGCTCCTAAAGCTTCGTATGAGAGGCTTAGTGGTTTTCTATTAGAAAATGGGTTTACCCATGGCAAAATTGACACTACACTCTTCATCAAATCCAAAAATGATGATATGCTTCTTGTTCAAATTTATGTGGACGATATCATTTTTGGAGCAACTAATGATGAGTTGTGTAATGAGTTTGTCAAATGCATGCAAAGTGAATTTGAAATGAGCATGATGGGTGAACTTAGTTTCTTCTTAGGGTTGCAATTCAAACAAGCTAACCATGGAACTTTCATATGTCAATCTAAATATATTAGGGACTTGCTAAAGATAAGTAAGGAATCCCTGTTGACGTAAAATTATATCATGGCATGATTGGGAGTCTCCTATATCTCACTGCTAGTAGGCTTGATATTATGTTTAGTGTATGCATGTGTGCTAGGTTTCAGGCTAGCCCCAAGGAATCTCACCTAAAAGTTGTTAAATGAATCCTTAGGTATCTAGCTGGGATTATAGAGTTAGGCTTGTGGTACCCTAAGCATACTACTTTTGAGATTGTTAGTTATACTGATGCTGACTTTGCCAGTAGTAAGGTTGATAGAAAAAGCACTAGCGGCACTTGTCATTATTTAGGACAATCTCTTGTTTCTTGGTTCTCCAAGAAACAAAACTCAGTTGCCTTATCCATAGCCGAAGCAGAATACAATGCGGCTGGAAGTTGTTGTGCCCAAACTCTTTATATGAAACAATAACTTGTGGATTTTGGATTGCACTATGAAATAATACTGATTAAATGTGATAATACTAGTGCAATCAACATTTCTAAAAATCTTATCTCACATTCACGAACTAAACACATTGAGATTAGACATCATTTCCTTCGTGATTATGTGCAAAAAGGAGATGTGGCTCTTGAGTTTGTATGCACCAATGAACAGTGGGTGAATATATTCACTAATCCACTTCCCGAGGACAGGTTCATACAAATTAGACACGAGTTAGGTCTAATGCATAGTAGAGAGGCTACTTAGTTGTTTCATAACTTGAATAAATTTAGGGGGAGCTTTCAAATGAAATTTATAAGTCTTAGCAACCAATATCATTGTTGATTTGTTTACTTGCCTTAGAATTTGTGAATGTTGATTACTGCTTGTGTGCACATATCTTACATCTATAGCATGATCATATTGAATGTAATGCATATTGCATATTACTTGTGATACACAACTCTTTTGTCGACTCCATGATGATATTGAAACTTTTACTTGATTGCTGGACCACACTGAACTGTTTGAGTAGTTGTGGATAAACTGTTAGGAATTATGAACTCAAGCAGGTTACATTTTATACAGGGTCTTTTTTTTTTTTTTTGAAAAGTCCAATTTACAAACGGCACTCTGCCGAAATATATTTTTTTTTTCTAAATCCTTCCAAAACTTCTTATGTATAAAAGTAACACTTACCCATTGCCTAGAGTGTTCACTTCTATGGCTCTTTTTGCTGTTACCAAAAGAGGGAGATGTGGAGGGACAAAATTTGGGTGGATTAAAAACATGATGCATATTGTTACGGGGAGCCGGCTACACCCATTTTCGCATGGTGTATTCGTCATCATCAAAATGGGGGAGAGTGTTGACCTTATAGGTCGCATCCAGTTTTGATAATGACAAATACTGATATTTGATGATTGTCAAGTGCATGTGCAGGCTCAAATAAATATCCTAAAGAAGGACATTTGAAGGAACATGAAGACCCCGAACACTTGTGTTTGAGATTGTAAACTTAATGTTTGTAATATGGGTCCATAATAGCAACCTAGGCTGAGGTTGTATGTTTATCACCTACACATCATGCACACAGGATATAGTGTAAGCTCAATTAGACCATAGCAAGACCTTAGGCTCCAATACTCACACACATAGCATAAAATATATGAGTGTGTTATAATTGTGCTAAAAAATTGAACAAATCTAAGCAAGTTAAGAGGTCTCAGGTGACCGAACCTTTGGAGTAGAAAACTCCTCAGGCACCTGAACTTTGAAAGTCAAAATGTTGACCAGACCTCGAGTGACCGAACCTTAAATGTACATACCTTCTCTGGGTGCCCAAACCCTTTGAAAGGGACATTCCACCAACTCAGGCGACCGAGCCATTTAGTTTTAAAATAGCCCAGGGCGACTGAACACAGGGATTTAGGCCACCGAACAATTGACCGGGCACCCAAAGTTACGTAGCTTTGCCACTGACATTGATTCAGGCTGCCGAAGGATATTACAGGTGACCAAACTTAGTTGAACATCTTTTTAGGCTAAGTATTGTCGGGCGACTGAACCTAGGTTCAGTCACTCAAACCCTAACCTGTTAAAATTAAATTAACCTCGGTAAAACTGGATTAAATAGGTCTAATTGGATTTTAATCTTTTGGGACCTTTTTAATAGTACCCATTTTGTCCCGAGTGGTTATAATTTTTCACCTAACTATAAATATGCCTTCATTTGCATGATTAGATACATATTAGCAAAGTGATTAGGCCAAAAATTCTCTCTACTAAAAAATCACCCTCTGCCCAAAATACTCTAAAACTTGCATCCATTTGATAAAATTTGAGATTGTAAGAGTCTCTCTTGTGTTAATGTGATTGTTGTTCCTTGCTAATACTCTCGTTTGTGTGTGTGCTTGAGATTACTTCTTTGGGAGCTTAGCTTAGGTTCATCCTACATATTTCTCCATTATAAATTTTGTGTGAGACTAAACCAAGGAAGCTTAGGATATTTGCATTCCATTGCAAGTATCCAATAGCTTTGTTTTTGGTGTGCAAGGATTTTTTGTTTTTGAACAAGCAAGTATTTTTCAAACTAGTGTTGTGCATCTTTCCTCGAGGAAAATCCTTTTGGAACTAGTTTGATTATCAGTTTAGTATACTTGGAATATTGATGTGCTACTGAAATATCTTGTTTAGATTCCAAGATATTGCTTGTGTTGAATACTCTTGAGCTTCATACTGATTATACTGTGCTGAGTATTGATTGAACGGAACTTGCATCACTGAGCTTACACTATATCCATGCTATTGATGTGTATGTGATTGTACACATTTGGGTACAAATCTGCTTTATGTGAAAGCACTATTTCTGTACCATTTGATTGTAAAATCTGAGTGTTTCCAGGTATGGTTTGAGGGGGTGGTAATCCAGCCCGATATAGATTGTATGTAATGGTTGAGGTCAGCCCTTTCAATTGACCTAGTTTGTTTAGGTGCAGCTCCACCCATTTAAGTGAGCAAGTTATAGTGGTAATCCTTGTGCTTGTTAGCCAAGACGGGGACATAGGCAATTGGCCGAACCTCGATAACATTTCTGTGTGTCACCCTTACTTTACTGCTTTCTGGTGCATGTGTGTTTGATTAAATTTCTTTATTTACTTTCTACAATACATTTACATTACTTCAACTAGATTGACGATAGGGTTGTGAATATACTGGTGTAAGGAGATTGACTTAGGGCTTAAATTTTAAAAATACCAATTCACCCCTCCCCTTCTTGGGATCACAGTAAAGCTAACATGTTCGATCCCCTAAGGTCAATCTAAGGTTATTTGAGCTTAGCAACTCAAATCATGCAGATGCATGCATTATTACATACGGAATATAAAACTAAAAATGCAATACAAATAAAATCATATGTCTTCCTCTTCTCCTTTGCTCTTTTGCCTTCATGGAATACGCCAGATTGAGCTGTAAGTCCTATCATGGTTTGCATGTCCATTTGTTCTTATGTGTGACCTTAATTGTATAACTGCTCACACACTTAAAAACAAAAATAAGATATGAGTGCTTTGTCAGCATCAAAACATGGATTGGACTCAAAAGGTCAACAGATCTCTCGAACTCAAATTAGTGCCTATTGACCCTGAGATTGAGAGATCTCGTAGGTCGGTTAGGAAGTCCACTTTGACACCAGAGTTAGTTAAGTCCTCTGATTATAATGCCATGGCCGAATACCAACCGTTTCTAGTACCCAATAACCTAAATCAAAATTTGGACCCTCATGTTCCCCGTCGACTTGTGGTGGTGGAGCAACCTCTTCGACCTCTATGAGACTATTTCAATCCTAATGCATACATATCGCTGTCTTGCATTTGGTTCCCAAATGTCGAGGCAGTACAATTTGAAATCAATACCTCGATCATCTCAATGCTTCCCAACTTCTATGGGAATTTCTCTTAAAATCCTTATAAGCATCTTTATGAATTCCTCAAAATTTGCTCAACCATTCACATATCCAATTTTGGTGATGATGACCTCCATCTTAGGTTATTTCCATTCTCTCTTAAGGGCAAAGCCAAGTATTGCTTGAATTATTTAGAGCCAAAGTTGGTGACCACCTGGGCCACCATGCAACATGAATTTCTTAAAATTTACTTCCCCATAGGAAGACTAATAATCTTAGAAAGGCCATCATTAGTTTCTCATAGACAGATAGTGAGCAATTTTTTGAGACTTCGGAGCATTTTAGGCACCTTCTGCATAAATTTCCACATCAACAAGTCCCTAGGTGGCAATTAGTCCAAACATTCTCTAAGGGATTAGCTGAGCATGATCATTCTATGGTCGACACATCCTATGGAGGTACTTTCCTTACAAAGCATAAGAATGAGGCTTGGACTCCTTTTGAGACTCTTGCTAAGAATTCTCATCAGCATATCATTGCTTCATCTCATTGTAAAGGAGTTTACAAGTCAGTAGCTGGCCATGAGCTCACTCCCACTTTGCACACCATCATTAAGAAACTTGATCAGGTCCATTCTTGAGATAACCATCTCAGCCAGTAGCATGTGCGGAGTTTTAGGCCATATCCTCCAATCCATCTCATACTTGTTACACTTGCCCCCATGAGCCTCCCACGCTTAAGTTCATTTAGGGGGAAGTTAAGTCCACCCACAATTAGCACGATACACAAACCAATGATCCATATTCCAATAAGTACAATCCTTGGTGGGGTTGACACCCTGACTTCTCCTAGAGGCCATAAGCTCCGCGTTTTCCAGCCTAAAGACCTCAACAATCATCAAATGTACCTCCTCAATCATTTTAAAATCCAAATAAGAAAAATCCTCCCATTCTTGCTCCCCGTCACCAAGCTTATCAACCACCACCTCCTCAACAACCTAAATATGATCATTCTTTTCAAAAGACGATGCTGAAAGCCCTTAAAGTTATTAAGGCAGATCATCAGGTCAATCGACAATTGCTCCATTCCCACTCCCAGTCCATAGAAAAGCTAGAACCCACCTTGGGGCAACTAGCTACATCTGTCAATAGACGAGAAGAGGGTAAGTTGCCGATTCAGCCCCTTGTCAACCCTAAAGGCCAATATCGGGTAGAGTGTGATTCGGCTTTTAGTCATTCAACTTACCATAAGCAAGCCTAAGCCATGACCACTCTTAGAAGTGGCAAGGAAAGAGAAATCAGACTTAGGTATTGGTAAGGAGAAGATGAGGGTAGACCCCATTTTTTAACCATGTAACCCTTCTTCCTCTAATCCAGTAAGTGATAATGTGATGCTCGGCTCCTTTGATGATGGCACATTGCCCCATTATATCACTGTAGTACCATTTTCTACAACTCTTCATTCAAACTATAAGTCTAAGAAGGAAGCCAATGTAGAGTCCATGATGGACACATTTAAGCAAGTCAAGGTCAATCTTCCTCTCTTAGATGCAATCAAGCAAGTGCCCACTTATGCAAAATTCCTCAAGAACCTATGCTCCCAAAAGCGCAAATCTTGGGTGGACATGAACAAAAGATTCTGGTTGATCGAGCATGTGAACTCCATTATATTAGGTCACATTCTCCTAAAGCTTAAGGACCCAGGCGCTGCCACCATCTCAACTGTGATTAGCGATTACACCATCGATAGGGTCCTTTTGGATTTAGGAGCAAGCATGAACCTACTTCCTTACTCGGTTTACCAACAATTTGGTCTAGGAAAGCTTAAACCTACCCCGGTCACTTTGAGCTTCTCTAACGAATCCATGAAAGTTCCCCGAGGTGTTGTTGAGGATGTCCTAGTAAAAGTTGATAAGTTCTATTAGCCACTCAATTTCTTTCTCTTAGACATGGAACTTATCGAGCTAAAATTCAATCCTTGTCCTCCTTAGTAGACCATTCTTGGTTATGTCTAATGCATGTATCTAGTGTAGGATTGGTGTCATGTATGTATCATTCAACGACATGAAGCTCTGGCTAAATGTTTTCCATGCCTCTCAACACCCATCCTATGACATCCAATGTGTGGACATAGATATGATCAATGAGTGTGTTAAGGAAGTTGCCCCCTCGATTCTTTTGAAGGATACACTTGAGGCCATGCTTCATATTGATTGGCCTTCCATATTAGGTCTAGACGATGCGTATGAGCATATTTCTACTGTTTGTGACTCAGCCTCTGCCTAGAGAGAAGGCCCTAAAAATCCAAGTTTGAATCCTTCCTACTCTCTCTAGCATTCCAGCATGTCCTTTCATCGAGGCCCCACAATCGCATAGGTTAAAGTCATGTGCAGAGTGGGTGTGCATTGAACTTGGGCGAGTCTGACATTAACATTCATTGCATCTTGCTGAGGATAGTAAACTTTGCTCTTTTAGGAGGCAACCCACTTGTTTTTCTTATTTTTTTGGTTCTTTGTGTCTTTAGGTTGTACATTGAAGAGTGTGTTAGAGTCTAGAGTCATCAGATTAGGCCATAGTTTAGTGTCTTAGTCGACCAAGGTGCAATTAAGGCTTCCTTGGGTGCGACTATGTCTTAGTCGACCAATGTACAATTAAGGCTTCCCTGGTTGCGACCAGGTCCCCCTTTCATAACCTTTAATTAGGGGAATATGGCTCTTTTCAAAGAATAGGTTGACCAAGCCGTGACCATTAGGCATACCAAGTGCGACTAGGTCAACCATCACTACAAAAAATAAGGTTATTAGTGACATTTTTAAACCGTCACTAGTACTCACAAAACTGTCACTGCTAGTATTAGTGACGGTTTTGTGAGTGTTAGTGACGGTTTTCAATTAGTCGCTATATCTTCCATTACTAATACTTATTAGTGACAATTTTTCAAATCGTTACTAATAATAGAGTATTAGTCATGGATTAAAATCGTCACTAAAATCCTAAGCCCGTCACTATAGATTCTACGCTGACTCGACCAAAAATCATCACTAAAGTCATAGTATTAGCGACGGTTTTAAATTCGTCACTAATGCTCTATTATTAGTGACAGTTTTAAAACCATCACTAATGCTCTGCAAAACCGTCACTAAAGCCATAGTATTAGTGACGGTTTGAAAACCTTCACTAAAACTTTTTTTAAAAAGGCAATATTAGTGACGGTTTTGAAACCGTCACTAAAACTTAAATTGGAGAATTAGTAGTGAAGTTAATTTTTTTCCCAATTATTAATTCTTTTAAAAATATATAATTAAATTACATTTTTTATACATAACATTAAACCATAATTGCAAAAAAATTCATAAATTATTCAAAATTCTAATTCCAATATAAATACCAATACAAATTTAGTATACAAATTCAAATTCAAATACAAATATATTATACAAATTCAAATTTAAATACAAATACATTATACAAATTCAAATTCGAATTCAAATACATTTCAACTGTTCAGATAACAAAAAAAGTCAAAAGCTGCATTCGTATTGCATGACATCGTGCTGACGTTATCACAGTTGCAAACCCTACAAATTAGAAAGTTAAAAAAATTAGTATACATTTTTTGAAAAATTTTGGCAACATTTCTCCTGTAAATATGACATTTTCCATAGAGATATGCTCTAAACCTAGGTGTTCACAATAAACAGCTCACAATAATCCAACTAGTAATGAGTTTTACGAGTGCACAAGATCTTCATATAATGAGCATTAAATAATGTAACGTGTTCATGTATCCCATAAACAAGATATATTAGAATATAGTTCTATGAAAAAATAGAATGTGATGTTTATGGTTTACATGGCTTCCATAGGACTCTAAAACAACTATAATAATCAACCAATGCAAATGAGTCCATAATTGATAGAATTTTCACTTAGCATATGCAAAAGTAAATTTAGAGATGAAGTTCAAAGTTCATTTGAAGTACGCCCATTCTTTCAAAAATGTTTTAACATTCAGCACACTATAACCTTATGAGCATATGGTATATGCTTATGATTATTTTGGGAAAAAGTCAACAAATTTTCGGCAGCATGCTGTCTATAAATAGAACATTTCCCAAACCTTCAAGTCACAAAAGCACGCAATTCACAATATTTTTGCATCATACAAATGTCATTTAGATTAATACATGCAACAACCTAAAAGTATCTACCAGCAGGCAATACACATCACTGCATCAGCCATGCAGGTGGTGTTCCATTCAAGCATACAGTCTTAATGTCCACTACTAGCATGCGGTTCACAAGATATATCAATCCAAGCATGCAGTCCAGAAGTTAAATCATCTATTAAACTGAAGTTAGATAAGCACAAGGAAATTATGTGTTGTGTGCAGGAAAAAATTTTGAGTGCGCAAACAATAGAAATTGTGTGTATTGTATGTACAAAAAGGAATTGTAAGTGTGTTCTGTGTGTTGGCAACATGGAAGTGTTTTGTAAGTGAGAATGCTTAGTGTTACTTGCTCCAAAAAATGTAGAAGACATCATAGAAAAACCAAGTGATGGCCACTGTATGATAGTATTTTATTTTCTATCTTTAAAACAAGTGAAAAATCAAGTGCCTGTAGGGAAAAAAAATAGCACATTCTTGAATCTTTATTAAGAATGTTCCAAATACCAAAGTAGATAGTAACCTTTGTCTTCCTCAAATTAGCTTTAGCCCCATCTTCCTCCGCCGCATCCACCATAGACTTCAGTGCCACCACCGACTTCACCTCCTTCCCTTGCTCCGCCGATCTCTGCCACAAAAACATCACAAAGCCAAAAATCACAACCACTGAGGTTGTCACGATCACCACCGCTCGGTCGGACTCCATCGACACCCACAGCGCTGCCTAAATCGACCTAAATATATTTTAATTTATTTTAAATAAATAAAATATATTTTAATTTAAAATTTGTTTTGAACAAAAATCTTCTTTCATTGAAGAAGACAATGGAACTTTAGTGCCGAGGATGGATTGACCATGATGGTGATGCAAGCTTCGACAGTGAGAGACCATAGCAGCAAGGGTGGCTATGGCTTGCTACAGCGTCATCCTCGAGGGCAAAGTTCTCGAACAATAAGGTTCAATTTGAAATCTAGGGCCCAACTTCATAATCCTCGACCTTGATGGTGATGGAGCAGACGACGAGGTCATGGAGGGTGATGCAGGACAATGAGGTCATGGATGATAGAGAAGGACGATGAGGCCATGGATGGTGGTGGCTGCATCAACGATTCTTTATCTAGTTTACTCGGAGTTTCTTTTCAAAATTGATTTGAAATGCGATAAGCCTGCCCATGTAGAAAAAATAAATTTTAGCCTTTCATCTGATAGGTTGTCTCTTATAGTTAAGGTATGATTTAAATATTAATTTATTTCTCTTGAATCTTGATGCCCTTCTTGCGGTCATTACACACACTTGCCTTATTTACAATAATTTCTCACTTAAGTCTTTGAAATTTTGCAGAATGTTCTAATTGAAAGCAGTGATTTGGACAAGATTCGGCCAGATTATGGAGCTAATTTAGTTATTTGTACACAAGATGAGTTGTTCTCAATTTGCATTTCATGTCAAGGTATGTTCAGTTGTTTCTTGTTCTTTGATCATCATGAATTTTTATTAAAGCTTCTACACAGTGTCCTATTTATAATATTTGCATTTTATTGAGTAATTTATGAATTTTTGGTATTTTTTTATCGTAGGGCAATTATCGACAGCTAAAACTGGCACTGCTTTGTAATTCGCATATAATTTTTTCGTCCGAGCTCCAATCAGCACAAATTGAAATTTTGGAGAAAGCCGAAAAGATTATCTACAACTTTTGTATTTTAATCTTCGAGCGATATGGGCCTTAAGATGGTCAAACTTGGGCTTGTTCGCCATGAAACAAAAAATAAAAAAAGAAAAAGAAAAAAAATTAATAGATACCTGATGTGACTCGGCCATGCAGCCGGGTCCGGGTCTCTTTTTCTGGGCCTAGGGCTGCCTCCCCATTCCCCTTTGTAACTTCCTTTTTCCCCCCTTGCAACTAGCAACTCCCTCTTCTCATCCTCCTTCCTTTCTCTTCTCTCTCGCTCTAGGCACGCTTTTCCTCTTCTCCCTTTCTCTTCCATTGCTGCACCCGAGCCTCCTTCTTCCCTTTCGCTTTTCTCCTTTATTGGTTTTATCTGCAACTCCTTCTCCCTCTCTTCCCTTTTTTCCTTCCCTTCCTATTTCTCCTATTCTCTTCTTCTCCTTCTTACTGTGTGCAGCAGCCCAAGAGCCACCCAACCTACTCCTATTGCTCTCCCTCCAGTTCTCTCCTATTGCTTCCTCTAATTCTTTTGTTTGCTACTACTGGTTGCTCCAACTCCCTGTATCCTCCATAGCTACTACCCTGCTGTGTCTTCAAGTCCCACATCTAGACATCCTCAACTGGTGCTGCTCCTCCATCAGCTTGGTCCATCCCAGTTGCTGCTACAGCAACCATAAGTCGAGGAGCTCCCCTACTAGCTGTTGTTGTTTGCAAAAGAAGGAGACACCTACTCCTCCAGCCTTTCCTGCGGCCAGTCTCCCCTACTACTGCTTCTTTTAACTTTCCACACAGCTATATCTCTCTCTCTCTTTTTTCACCTTCTTTCTCTTTTTCCTTCCTTTCCTTTTCTTTAGTTTTTCTTATTCTTGCTTTAAATATTTAAATGAGTATTATTATTTTTCAATTGAGTTTAGTTAAATTTTTAAATTTGTAAATCTTTGCTTTGGGATTATTATTATCAAAGCTTATTTATTTTTTCTCTCAATTAAATTTAGCATTAGATTTAATTATTGCTTGAGTTATTTATTTATTTGATTAAAGCCCGATTTGGTTCTTTAGAAAAAGAGAATAAAATACAAAAATAAAACATATTTTTTTAGAAGTTAAATTAGTAGTTTTCCTTAAAATTTAAATTTTGTTTGTTGAAGTTCGATTTAGTTTAAGTTAATCTCATTAAAGTTTGAATTTTTATAGTGTTTAGTTTATTGTTTAAGTTGTTAAAGCTTTAGCTTTTGTTCAAGTTCTTGTTTGCTTTTAAATTTGATTTTGATTCAAGTTCTTGATTTTATTAAAAGTTCAATTTTTCTTGTTCGTGTTTATGTTTGTTTGAGTTTTTTTTTTTTTTATTGCATGTTTTAGTTACGTAGGAAAGTTATCATCTTTAGTTTTTATTCTAAAGTTCAATGTGTGTTTCAATTCTTACTCAGTTGTTAACGTAGGATTTCCGTTTCTCATTATTAAATTTTGTGCGTGTTAGGAATTAGGATTTAAATCGCATGTTCGTTTAATTTATCAAAAGAAATCTCAAACAATCCACAAACCCCGAATTTGAATTGTGTTCCATGCCCTTTTATTTCCTTTTTTTTTTCTAATTGGAATTATGTAAAATTTGGAATTAAAATGCATTTCCTGAGGAGACGATCAGACCTTTGGATTAAATATTATACGACAGAACTCCTATGCTTGGGATAACTTTCGAGCTGCTCATTTTTCGAATGAGTCAAGTTTTTGGCGTGGTTGTCGGGGAGTGCTAGTTTTAATTTCAAATTTTGTGTTTTTTTCAATTATTTTTTATTTTTCATTTAAAAATAAAAAGATAATAAAAAATAAATTTTAATAATTAAAAAATAAAAAAAATTGAAAAAAAAAATTGATCATGCTTGTCTGCTACTGTGTTGGTGAATTTATACTGTTGCATTGATGTTTGATGCCCTAGGTTCGTGATAATTCGAATAGACTACCCAAAATTTCACTTAGCACCAGTAGTGATACATAGAGCATAGAATTTGATTGTTCTCCTGTTACTTTTATGAGTGATTATGAAATTGATTTGAGTAATCTATTTGAAAAATTCTTTAAGGAAGTTATGGCTGCACCTGCACCACGTACACTTTAAGATTTTCTGCAAACCACATGCACATCTACACCTTCTTGCATTGTGTTACCACAAGATGCACCGAACTTCACCATTAAGCATGATATGTTATCTATGATACCCTAGTTTCACGGGATGGATTCTGAGAGTCCATACCAACACTTGATAGATTTTGAGATCATTTGCATCACGTTCATTAATAGAGTTGAAACTAATGAGTACATCAAACTTCATTTGTTTCCCTTTTCTTTAAAATATAAGACAAAAAACTGGTTTAATTTTATGTGACTTAACTCTATTACTAGTTGGGCTAAAATGTAGCGTGAGTTCTTACATAAGTTCTTTCCTTTTCAAACAACTCAGTATCTACAAGAGCAGATCATATAGTTCATGTAAAGAGGTGACAAGACGTTCCAAGCTTACTGGGAGAGATTCGAAGACCTGATGAATATATGTCCACACCATGGATTCTAATCTTGGAGGTTAGTGAATTATTTTTATACTGATTTAACCCCTACATGTAAGCAGTTTGTCCAGACCATATGCAACGGGGAGTTCTTCAGTAAGGTATCGGATGAGGCTTTATCATTCTTCAATTACTTAGGTGAGAGTACCCAACAATGGAACACATGACATGAACGGGTACCAATAGCAGCATAACCTTTCAGAGCGATCAGTGGTGGAGCCAGATACGAGGTCAAAGAGGAAACTAGTCTATAGGCTCTTGTTGCTACGCTGTCTAAGAAACTAGAGGTTATGGAATCAGAAAAAGTGAAAGTTAAGGATTGCTTTAATTGTGAGACCTTAGACCGTAGAATTCAGGATTTTCATTTACTACCACTTTGGCAGGAGAGTAGATCAAATTGGGTACAATCAACGAATTGGGTCAACAAATCTTAAAATCATCCATTCTCGAACACTTTTAATCTTGGATGAAGGAATCATCAAACCATCTTATGGAAGAATGATCAGTCCGGTCTATCATCCTCACAGTATCAGCAAGTTCCTCAATTTTATGTACCACCTCTGCAACCTATATATCACTCAATTGCAGCTCCATAATCATAGTATCAGCCGCAACAAATTTCTTAAAGCTACGCACCTCCGGGATCAACAAATTTTAGCTCCTATTCTAGTAAAGAAATCTCCTGATGATAGCATGACATAGATGGCGAACTGAGAGATACCATGAATATGATAAGTACATAGCTGAATACCTTAGAAAAAATAAAATTTCTTGCACAGCTGTAGCCTAATCCCCAAGTATATTGACAACAACAGCAACCAGTGCATACTATTTCAGAAGATTCTACTGAAATAGTGAAGGCAGTTATTACATCAAGGAGTGGAAAAGAAGTTGCCCGTCCTGATATGCCTACTGATCAACAAGTAGTTACTCCAACTCCTGAAGTGACAATCGAGATAGATGAGGGAAATGAAAATCAAATGAAGCAAACTCAAGTTAAAAAAAGTCAAATAATAAGGAGGATGAGATTGTTAAGGAGTATTAACCTGTGGTACCCTATCCTCAGAGGTTGACATCTTATCCAAAAAATAAGCATCACATTGAGATTCAAGAAATATTCAAACTGGTGAAGATCAACATTCCACTTTTGGATGTCATACAACAAGTTCCTGCGTACGCAAAATTTATGAAAGATCTGTGCATAGTGAAAAGGAAATTGAACATGAAGAAAAATGTTTTCTTGACTGAACAAGTTAGTGCGTTGATATTGAGTCAAATTCTTTAGAAACTTAGAGACCCTGGTTCCCCTACTATTTCTATCATGATTGGTGAATCTCGTATCGAAAGAGTCTCACTTGATTTGGGGCGTAGTGTGAACTTGCTCCCATTTTCAATATACGAGCTGCTGGGTTTTGGTGAGCTGAAGAAAACACCTCAAATGCTACAGTTGGTAGATAAATCACTAAAAGCTCCACGAGGTGTTACTAAGGATGTGTTAGTACAAGTTGAAAAATTTTATTATCCAGTGGACTTTATGGTTTTGGATATTCAACAGCCTATCTCCAACATCTACCAGACACCTATTATTCTTGGACCATTCCTTGTTACTTCTAATGCCTTGATTAATTGTCGAAGTGGAGTACTGAAGCTCATGTTCGAAAATATGACAATAGAGATGAAGGTGTTTAATAAAACACCGACTAGGTGTGACGATTCAGAGGTACACGCATTAGATGTGGTAGATGATTTCGATATGTTAGAGTTGTTGTCAGCATTTGGTTCTGATGGTGCAATTGAGGCTGAATCTTCCGAACAACCTTAGATATTTGATGAAAAAGTTCCCTTCTTTAGAGAGTCACTAGAACTAGAGGGGTAATCCACAAAGATAGATAAAATACCAGTCCATGATGCGCGATGGAGACCGAACTCAACCATGATGGAGGTGATAAAGAAAGAAGTACCAAAGGTGTTAGACATCATTTATCCTACCACCGACATGTCATACGGTCCTTTTGTGAACTACTTTGTCAGCAATCGAATGCCATAACATGGAATAATGCAGGATAAGCATCAGTTCTTTGCAGAATTCAAGATTATACTTGAGAAGATGGGTTGTTTTAATCGAAAAGCATGGTTCGAGAAATTGGTTGATGCATTCTAGGCCAACCAAAATGTATTCAAGAAAAATTTAGGGATGACTCCCTACAGGTTGATTTACGGTAAGGCATGTTATTTACCTATTAAAATTTAGCATTATGCATTATAGGTTATAAAACAGATTAACTTTTCACTTGATAATGTCATTGGTTTGAGAAAGTTGCAGGTGTGTGACCTTAAAGAACCCAAAAGGAAAGTTTATAACAAGACTCGCTTAGTGAAGAAGCAGATGAAGCTACTGCATACAATAAAGGATAAATAACTTTTTTGAAATCAACTAGATCTTCTCTGCAACTCTAGATTACATTTGTTCCCCTAGAAACTACGGTCCTGATGGGGTGGCTTGTACATCATTGAACACATTGACTCGTTCTGAGTTATGCTTCCAAGTGCAGAAGTGTCAAGTTGTATCAAGGATGAGTCCAGGATCGTATTCCACAGGGACCACTAAGTATCAAAGTATTTGTGAAAGTTTAGTGAAATCCTGTTGCTGTAAAATATGAGTTGAAAATCTTTTTGGTCTTTTATGATTTTGAAAACAGTAAACAAAAAGGAAGAAGCTTGAGTAAACTATCAAAATGAAACTAAAATTTTATCAATTCTCCAAAAATGTAAACCTACTAATGCAATCAAATTAAACAGATTAACTGAAACAATTTACCAAATACTCGGGTTATGGGTCAATGTCTGCTTGCTTCCCCCGTTTACTAATTTCCTAGGCCTTACTCCTCTTCTTGTTAATCCAATCAAGGCATTAATAAGATGAAATTTTTATCACTAAAGATCGAGTAAATTGGCCACATCCAAACGGAAGAAAATATAAACTCTCATTACGCATCAACCGAATGTCGTGTAAATTAGTTGATGAAAATCCTAGATTAAATCAAGGTTTTGATGTGCCTAACGTCAACAACAAAACAAGAAGCAAAAGCTAGCAATTTATCAACGATCCCTTCAATTTTCGGTTTTAACTAAATAAAAGTTTAACAATGATATCATAGGATAACTAATAAACCATGGAAGGCAAACGACGTCGACCCACAACCCGAGTTACCGAACTTAGCCACTCATGCTTGCAATAAAAAAAAAAAACAAATATGGAAATCCTAGTCTACTTAAAGAAACATTGGGACACGCACTAATTAAAAATGGAAACTACAAATAAGGAATTAAAACACGCTAGAAAGGAAACTTAATCAAACCCACATACACTAACAATCAAACCTTTAATACGAATCAATAATTCAAACTGAGAACTCGAACAAAAATGCAAATACTTTAAAAACCTAAACTTTGAATGATACCGAAAAAATAAAAATACGAACTTTAACAAAACTGAAAAATCTGAACTTTGACGAAATTGACCCTAACTAAATTAATTAAATAACTTGGAACATTAAACTAATCTACGGAAAAATATTTAACCGGAAGAGATTAAAAAAAAACAATTAAACTTCAATAATAATGGAACACCCTATTTAATATTCAAAACCAAAAAATAACAATAACCTCAAATAACAAGTTAACAATATTCAAAGTAATAATCAAAGAAAGAGAAAAGATAAGAGAGAAAGAAAGAAACTGCAGAGGAATTTCAGGCCGGAGAGATGTGCAGAAGCAGCTTGCTTGCTGTGGTGCTTCACGGGTCTTCCAGCAGGTTGCTGCTATAGTAGGGGCTGTGCTCTGCTGTGTACCTGCTGGAGAGGAGGCTGGAAGGAGGATGAAGGCTGCTGTGGAGTGGTGTGGAGTTCGGGTGCTTCTGCTGTGGTGGCCGTGTAGGAGAAGCTCTGTTGGTGTTGCTGTTGGTGGGTAGGAGTTTGCTGGCCGAGAGGGCTTTGCTGGGTGCTGGAAAATTGCAGCAAAAAGAAACAGGACCTGCTGCAACCGTTGGAATGGAACAGGGACTCGGGTAGAGTCGCTGAGTGCTGCTGCTGCTTGCTGGTGTTGGCGTGACAGCAGGTCTCTTGGCTGGACGGAAAAACTTGACTCACTCGAAAAATGAGCAGCTCGAAAGCTATCCCAAGTATAGGAGTTCTGTCGTGTAATATTAAGCCCAAGGGCTAGATCGTCTCCTCAGGGAATGCGTTTAATCTCAGATTTTACGTTCTTCCAATCGAAATTAAAAATACACTGAACTCAGTTCAGATTCGGGTTTTTCAAGATTGTTCAATTTCGTTCTTAACAAATTAAATGACACGCGATTTAAAGTCCTAAAACTAGCACGCACAAAATTAAATAACAATACAGGAAACCCTAGGCTACTAAAGGAAATACCAAAGCATATTAACTAAAAATGGAAACTTTAAACATGGAATTAAAATTACGCTATGGAAACTTAATCGGATCTAACACACACACACTAAAAATTGGATCTTTAACCAAAATAATAGCTCAAACCACAATCACAATTTAAACACGAAACAAGCAAAAATTTAACACATAAACGATAACAAAGAAAATAATGGAAACACAAGAAATCAAACTAGACTTAATTAAAAAAACTAAATTAAAACTCCCACTAATTAGATAAACATATAAATAAATTTGACAAGAAATAAACACTTGACAATGTCCAACTTAAAAAGAAATTTCAAATAACATTTAAAAAAAACTGAACTTTATTTAGTAATTAAAGACTAAACAAAAATAAATAAAAGTGTGAGAGAGAGGGAGTAAAACAGAGGGAGGCTCTCGGGTCTGCTGTAAATTGGCCGGGAAGGCTGCTGTGGAGGAAGGGTGCTCGGGATGGTGGCTTTGTAGTGCTGCTGCTGCTGTGTTCTCGGGTTGGAAACTGTTGCAGGGGCTGTTTTGTGGAGTTTCTGCTGGTTGTCACAGGCGGAGAAGATGCTGGCCTGGGCTGAGCTACTGTGTGTGCTGTGTTGCAGAGAAATTTCAGCTGAGGAGGACTGCTATGGTGGTGTTTCTCAGCTGCGGGAAGAGGAGAGGAGGCCGGTCATGTACAGAGGGATTTCAGCAGGAAAACAGAGGATGAAAAAAAAAGGAAAGGAGAAGAAGAAACGAGAAGGAGAAAGCTAGAGAGAGAGCTGAAAAGAAAGACAAGACAAGGAAAGATTAAAGAAGAAGAAGAAAAATAATAAGGAGAAGAGAAGAAGAAGAAGAAGAAGAAGAAGAAGAAGGGGAAGAAGAAGAAGAGAAGAGGAGAGCAGAGGAGAGCCCTCCGGGCTGCCTTCCCAAAAGAAGAAGGAGGAAGAGAAGATTTAAAGGGGATGGGGAAAAGCCCTATGACCCAAAATACCCAACCCGACCCGTTTGCAACGGGTTGACCCGGCAACTTGATTTTTTCATTTTTTTAATTCTCTGTTCGTTGCAAATTCTGCTCTTCTGGAGCTCGTATCTCACAAAACTCAAAACACAAAAGTTGTAGATAATCCTTTTCTATTTCTCTAGAAATTTGAATTGTCTCGATCGGAGCTCGGACGGAAAAGTTATACATGAAATATGAACAGGTGTTGGTTTTGATTCCCGGGAATTTTTCCTGCGACAAAAAATTACCAAAACTTCATAAATAATACAATAAAGTTCAAGAATAATAATTTTGGCACTTTGTTAAAATATTGAACAAATTTGGACATTTAATTAAAAATATAAACCGTAAAGCCCGGGTTAAACACCCAATTACGCAGTTTTGACGCATAATCACACCCCCCAACTAACGTTTTGCTAGTCTCTAGCAAATGACGTGAATGAATCTTAGGATGGTGTCTAGAACTATATACTCCGGTGATCATTAAATCAATGCACATGAGACATAATTATACCACTTCACATACAAGAACATAACTGAATTTCACACAAGCTCGTTCATATTCAATGCACACAACTCCAAAGCACGTCACTTATGCAAGTTTCATCGTTTATATGTGATTTGAGAGTAGTGTACTCACATAAAGTTAATCAGTGGCACATTCAGAGTTAATGCAAGCATATAAGTTCGAGTATAAACAGGTAAACTCTCGAGGTGTGTGTGATGTGTGTGACTCAGCACACCTAGGACGCTAGTCGACACCTATAGAATGGTCGCTTTGACTCGACCTAACTGGTATACCCTCAAGAACACTCAAAGAAAATGGGTTCACTCATTATATGTGAGGAGGAGTGTCGTGATCAAACATCCCACATATTAAAAAGAACAACGCTAAGTATATGGAGTGGACTAGTCAGGAAAGGATCTAGCCTATCTATGAGGTGTCGGGTCCTTCACCCTAGCATCTTCTCACCTACTCGCCATATCCAACTGAGACCACCCTAGATCAACTTACTCACAAACTTGTCGTGAATGCATCTGAGGCATTAATTAGTTGAAGAATCTTCATACGTGGAAAAATATGTGTCGTCCTTGACTTTTTGTGATATGTATTTGGGCTGGCACTGACATTTCATTTCATGCGCATGTGTATTGCTTTTTTTTTCTGCTCATTCTTTATTTTCTGTCTTTTCTTGAGCAATAAGGATAATATAACACTTCTTTTGTAATATTCATACCATCAATGGGAATTGAGCTCGAATAGAAGTTCATGAATTAAGTCTATCTCTAGGGGTGGCTCAGCCTTCACATCTTGAATAGGCTACAAGACCTAAGTTTCTATCTCCCCACTAGGTGTCACCTCTAGGCTAGCAAATCAAAACATAGACTAGTGTACAAAGGAATCATCGAGAAAAAGAGAATTGAGTTCCATGAACTCTGATTTGATATTAATGCTCAAAAGGACGATAAATAGCTCAAGGATATCTCACAAGGTGTCATAGTCTCCACGGGTGCTCTCTCAGTGCTCACAGGAAACCCTAAGTGCAATGAATCACGTGAATGTGCTTATTCAGCCTCGTGAGATGCCGTGTAAATACAAGAAATTATATAGCCAAATTAACACGAGTGTACTACCAATCAGTTCTTCATAGAGTCATAAAGTCATATAAAGAGAAGCTACGCATGATTGACTCAAAGTGTGTCATTCTTAAGTTATACGCAAGTATACAAAAGGTATAAGTCAGTGTTAAGCATGGCATAATGCAATGTAATTCTTCAGTGCTCCTCCTTTCTTTCTCTCTTTCTTTTTGATTTTGATTTTTTTATTTTTTGTTTTTTTATTTTTTTATTTTTTTGTTTTTAAATATAAAACCCTGTACGTGTACGTGCACAGTGTTACATGCGAATGCTCATCCCCCCCAACTAAAATGGAACATTGTCCTCAATATGAAAGCATAGGGGAAATAGAAAGAACTATGCACGGGAAAAGTAAAACGTACCTGAGTGGCGAAATAACAAAAATCGAACTACGAGAAAATAAACCTGAAAACTAGCTAAAAATAAAATAAGATAAAATAAAGAAAAATAAGGGAAAGAAAAACATCACAATTGTCTTGGCGGAGGCTCTGGAGGAATTTCGTTTGGTGGTTGCAGGTCTATAAATTGCATTGGTGGTTCTCCAAATTTGAGCCGCCACAATCGATCAGTCGTCATACCTGCACGAAAATCAGCCTCAAATGAATAAATGCGTGTCAAAATACCAAACAATACGTGTGCAGATTGACCCTCATGTGTGGACAAAAAAGGGTCTTTATTCAAC
Organism: Malania oleifera; assembly: GCF_029873635.1. NCBI lineage: Eukaryota > Viridiplantae > Streptophyta > Magnoliopsida > Santalales > Ximeniaceae > Malania > Malania oleifera. The sequence goes on along the minus strand of NC_080418.1, from coordinate 84,288,533 downwards.
ATCGTGTCTAGGAAATGTGCTTCTTTACGAACTAACGGTTGAGAGAAAGTGATCGGAATAATTATCTACAGTTCTTCAGAAGCATTAACATTAAAGGTCCTAGTTCTTTGAAAATTATATGCTCACCAGACTGGTCACCCTCTTTATTGGGTGTACATATCATCATACCACTACAAGAGTCTGCCTCCACATTAGGCTCCTTAACATCTAATTCAGGTGGGAGTGACGGTTTCATGGTTTCTGAGCTTGGAGTATTAGGTACCATAGGTTGGTACTCTGTATGAGTATCAGTCTCCTCATCAACTAACTGCTCCGCTTCTAACCCTGTTTCCTCTAATTTTTCTTTAACCTCTTCTGTTTCAGCCGTAACTTCCAGTGTGGGGACAACTATTTGCTCGGCGATGAGCATTTCAGATTGGGGATCGTCTTTCTCGCTACTGAAGGTGATGGTGGCCTCTGCTGTCTCAAGAGAAACATTATGTATTTGTTGTTGCGGTTGCTGGTACTCTTGAGAACTAGGCTGAAGTTCTGCGAGTGTTTCCTCGTTTTCTAAGATGTCCAACTGTGTGCTTATCGCATTAATGGTGTCCCGCAATTCATTATTATGATCGACTTGAGTTTGCATGAACTGTTGGAGCATGTTCGCCATCTGAGTTATGCTATCCTCCAGAAATTCTGACGGCGTACAACTCTGAGGGATCTGTTGTGGCTGGTAATGAGGCGGAGGAATATCTAGGTATTCTGGTGGCTCATATGCATCACCGCCACTAATTGTGCTGATAGGGTGTGCAATCATGGGTGCCTGAGTGTATCGTGTGTTGCACTGTGGGATATTGTCAGCTAAGTAATCAAAGAATGATAATACCTGATCTGGATCCTCGCTGACGGGCTCTCCATTAGACATAGTCTGGACAAAACACTTGCAATCAGGGGTAAGAGCACTATAAAAATAATCAGCTAACCTCCATGAGTCAAACCCGTGATGTGGGCAAGTACTTAGCAGATCCTTGAATCGTTTCCAACAAGCCCCAAATGTCTCGTCATCATGTTGCACAAAATTAAGAATTTGTTCCTGCAAAAATTGAGTTCTCTGTGAGGGACAAAACGCATGCAGAAATTCATGCTCCATATCAACCCAATTAATGATAGAGTGAGGTCTCAAGGAATGAAACCAGATCAGTGCCCTATCCTGCAAAGTAGCAAGAAATAAATTCAGTTGAATAGATTCATCAGTTTTAGCATGAGAGAAGAACATGTTGCAGGTTAACTCAAACTCTGCTAGGTGCTGATAAGGGCACTCAGATTCCGTCCCGTAAAACTCGGGTAGCAATGACGTCCTCCCGCGCTGCATCATGAAATTAAGCTCGTCATAAGGCAAAACAGTGGAAGAGGATGCAGTGGCATATTCAAGTTGCAAAAAATCCATTATCATGCGCGGTGCAGGTGCAGCCATTTTTCAGAACTCAGAATTTTTTTGTTTTTGTTTTCTATTTTTTTTCTTTTTCTTAAAACTAATAAAGATGACGGGAAAAACGCAAATTTGAGACTAAGAACAACATTCCCCAGCAATGGCGCCAAAAACTTGACTCACTCGAAAAATGAGCAGCTCGAAAGCTATCCCAAGTATATGAGTTCTGTCCTGTAATATTAAGCCCAAGGGTTAGATCGTCTCCTCAGGGAATGCGTTTAATCTCAGATTTTACGTTCTTCCAATCGAAATTAAAAATACACTGAACTCAGTTCAGATTCGGGTTTTTCAAGATTGTTCAATTTCGTTCTTAACAAATTAAATGACACACGATTTAAAGTCCTAAAACTAGCACGCACAAAATTAAATAACAATAAAGGAAACCCTAGGCTACTCAAGGAAATACCAAAGCATATTAACTAAAAATGGAAACTTTAAACATGGAATTAAAATTACGCTATGGAAACTTAATCGGATCTAACACACACACACTAAAAATTGGATCTTTAACCAAAATAATAGCTCAAACCACAATCACAATTTAAACACGAAACAAGCAAAAATTTAACACATAAACGATAACAAAGAAAATAATGGAAACAAAAAACTAAATTAAAACTCCCACTAATTAGATAAACATATAAATAAATTTGACAAGAAATAAACACTTGACAATGTCCAACTTAAAAAGAAATTTCAAATAACATTTAAAAAAAAACTGAACTTTATTTAGTAATTAAAGACTAAACAAAAATAAATAAAAGTGTGAGAGAGAGGGAGTAAAACAGAGGGAGGCTCTCGGGTCTGCTGTAAATTGGCCGGGAAGGCTGCTGTGGAGGAAGGGTGCTCGGGATGGTGGCTTTGTAGTGCTGCTGCTGCTGTGTTCTCGGGTTGGAAACTATTGCAGGGGCTGTTTTGTGGAGTTTCTGCTGGTTGTCACAGCCGGAGAAGATGCTGGCCTGGGCTGAGCTGCTGTGTGTGCTGTGTTGCAGAGAAATTTTAGCTGAGGAGGACTGCTATGGTGGTGTTTCTCAGCTGCGGGAAGAGGAGAGGAGGCCGGCCATGTACAGAGGGATTTCAGCAGGAAAACAGAGGATGAAAAAAAAAGGAAAGGAGAAGAAGAAACGAGAAGGAGAAAGCTAGAGAGAGAGCTGAAAAGAAAGACAAGACAAGGAAAGATTAAAGAAGAAGAAGAAAAATAATAAGGAGAAGAGAAGAAGAAGAAGAAGAAGAAGAAGAAGAGAAGAGGAGAGCAGAGGAGAGCCCTCCGGGCTGCCTTCCCAAAAGAAGAAGGAGGAAGAGAAGATTTAAAGGGGATGGGGAAAAGCCCTATGACCCGAATTACCCAACCCGACCCGTTTGCAACGGGTTGATCCGGCAACTTGATTTTTTCATTTTTTTAATTCTCTATTCGTTGCAAATTCTGCTCTTCTGGAGCCCGTATCTCACAAAACTCAAAACACAAAAGTTGTAGATAATCCTTTTCTCTTTCTCCAGAAATTTGAATCGTCTCGATCGGAGCTCGGACGGAAAATTTATACATGAAATACGAACAGGTGTCGGTTTTGATTCCCGGGAATTTTTTCTACGACAAAAAATTACCAAAACTTCATAAATAATGCAATAAAATTCAAGAATAATAATTTTGGCACTTTGTTAAAATATTGAACAAATTTGGACATTTAATTAAAAATATAAACCGTAAAGCCCGGGTTAAACGCCCAATTACACAGTTTTGACGCATAATCACACATTCATTCACATAGCGCAGTAGAACTGGTGGATCCAACGAATGATAATAGCTCCATGGTCAATGAATAGCACCTCAACCCTCTCACGACCCCCTTCGATCCAAATAAAGAGGTCTTGCTTCTGTAAGACCCTAGGAGAGTCCTCTAACCTTTCTATTTTATTGTTTATCTTTTTTATTTTTTTTATTTTATTTGTTTCTATTTGCATCTTTCTTTTCTTTTTCTGTCACATTAGTTGGCAGTGATTTTCTATTAGTTTTTTCACCCGTGCACAGTTTCCCTATTTCCTCTATGCTTTTATATTGAGGATAATGTTCCACTTTAGTTGAGGGGTGAGAATTTGCATGTGACACTGTGCACGTCTACTTGTTGGGTTTTAAATTAATTAATAAAAAAAAAGAATATTAAGGAATTACACTGACTTATATCATGATTAACACTAACTTATACCCTTCATATACTTGCATATAACCTAAGAATTGCACACTCGAGTCATTTATGGGTAGTTTCTCTCTATATAACTCGATGAAGATTTGATTAGTACTTCATTCGTATTATTCTAGTTATATAAAATCTTGTATTTACATGGTATCTCATGAGGTTGCAAATACACGTTCACGTAACTTGTAGCACTTAGGGTTCCTTGTGAGCACTGAGAGAGCGCCCGTGGCAAGTATAACACCTTGTGAGGTATTGTTGAGTCATTTATCGTTCTTTTGAGTTTCTGACATCAACTCAGAGTTCATGAAACTCAACTTTCCTTCTTTTTTTTTCTGGATATTTTTTGTACACTAGTCTATGTTTTTGACTTGCTAGCCTAAAGGTGACATCTAGTGGGGAGATAGAAACCTAGGTTTTGTAGCCTACTCAAGATGTGAAGGCTAAGCCACCCCTAGAAATAGAATTAGTTCATGGACTATTGTTTGAGCTTAATTCAATTTTGTGGTATGAAGACAATAAAAGAAGTGTAATGATTATCCTAGTTGACCAAGAAAAGATAGAAATTGAAGATTGAGCAGAAGAAAGAATAAGAAAAATATAAATGCACATGAAATGAAAGATTAATACCTGCTCCATAGAAATGCATAAAAAGTCAAGGACACAACACATGTTCTCCACATATGAAGATTCTTCAACCGTTTAATGCTTTAGATGTATCCACGCCATGTTTGTGAATAAGTTGATCTAGGGTAGCCTTGGTTAGATATGGCGAGTAGGTGAGAAGATGCTAGGGTGAATGACCTCAAAAATAGGCTAGATCTGTTTTAAACTAGTCCACTCCATACGTTTAGTGTTTATTCCTTGCAATATATGGGATATTTGATCGTGACACTCCTCTTCACATATGATGAGCGGACCCATTTTTTTTAAGTGTTTTTTAGGGTATACAAGTTATACTGAGTCAAAATGACCATTCTGTAGGTGTCCACTAGTATCCTGGGTGTAACAAGTCACACACATCACACATTCCTCTAGATTTCACTTGTTTATACTTGAATTTATATGACCGCACTAACTCTGAATTGTACTGTTGGTTAACTTCATATGAGTATACTATTCTTAATTGCTATATAATGATGAAACTTGCATAAGTGACGGGCTTCTGAGTTTTGTGCATTGAATATGAACGAGCTGGTGTGAAATTTGGTTTTATTCCTATATGTAAAAAGGTATGGTTGTGTTGAATGTGCATTCATTTTTGTTGGAGTTAGTATTTGTGGATACTGCCTTAGAATTCATTCACGTTATTTGCTAGAGACTAGCAAAATGTTAGTTGAGGGGTGTGATTAGGCGCTTAAATTGCGTAATTAGGTGATTTAATTCATGCAATGAGGCGTAAATTTTTAATTAAATACCTAATTACTCTCAATATTGTAGCACAATGTTCTATTTATAATATTTGGGTTTTATTGAGTAATTTATGAATTTTTGATATTTTTTTTATCGCTGGGCAATTATCGGGAGCGACCAGCACTGCTTCGTAATTTGCGCATAATTTTTTTGTCCAAACTCAAATCGAGACAAATCAAAATTATGGAGAAATATGAGAATATTATATACAACTTTTGTGTTTTAAGTTTTGAACGATATGGGCTCTAAGATGGTCAAACTCGGGCTTGTTCACCGGGAAACAAAAAAGAAGAAAAGAAGAAATAAGAAAAAAGAAAAAGAAAAAAAATTTAATAGATACCTGATGTGACCCGGCCATGTAGCCGGGTCCGACTCTCCTTTGTTGGGCATAGGGCTACCTTCCTCTTCCTCTTTATAACTTCCTTTTTTCCTCCTTTCAGCTGGAAGCTCCCTCTTCTCATTCTCCTTTACTTGTCTTCTCTCTCACTCTCGGCACCCTCTTCCTCTTCTCCCTTTCTTTTCCATTGTTGCACTCAAGCCTCCTTCTTTCCTTTCTCTTTTCTCCTTTCTCGATTCTCTCTGCAACTCCTTCTCACTCACTTCCCTTCTCTCCTTCCCTTCCTCTTTCTCTTGTTCTTTTCTTCTCCTTCTTGCTGTGTGCAGCAACCTGAGAGCCACCCAACTTGCTGCTGCTCCTCTCCATCCAGTTCTCCTCTGTTGCTTTCTCTCATTCTTCTACCTACTGCTGTCAGCTGCTCTAGCTCCCTGTATCCTCCATAGCTGCTACCCTGTTGCATCTTCAAGTCCCATACCAGACATCCTATATCGGTGCTGCTCTGCTCCTCCTCCTTCAACTTGGTCCATTCCAATTTCTGCTGTAGCAACCACAAGCCAACGAGCTCCCCTACCTGCTGTTGTTATTTGTAGAAGAAGAGACACCTGCTCCTCCAGTCTCCCTTGTGGCCAGTCTCCCCTATTGCTGCTTCTTTCAACTTTCCACACTGCTCTCTCTCTCTCTCTCTCTCTCTCTCTCTCTCTCTCTCTCTCTTCCCATTCTTTCTCTTTTTCATTCCTTTCCTTTTCTTTAGTTTTTTTTTTTTAATTCTTGCTTTAAATATTTAAATGATTATTATTATTTTTTCAATTGAGTTTAGTTAAAGTATTAAATTTGTGAATCTTTGTTTGGGTATTATTATTGTTATTAAAGCTTATTTATTTTTTCTCTCAATTAAATTTAGCATTATATTTAATTATTGCTTGACTTATTTATTTAATTGTTTAAAGTCCGATTTGGTTCTTGAAAAAAAAAAGAATAAATTAGAAAAAGAAAAAAAAAATTTTAGAAGTTAAATTAGTAGTTTTCCTTAAAATTTAAATTTTTTTTGTTGAAGTTCAATTTAGTTTAAGTTAATCTTATTAAACTTCGAATTTTTATCATGTTTAGTTTATTGTTTAAGTTGTTAAAGCTTTAATTTTTGTTCAAGTTCTTGTTTGTGTTTAAATTTCAATTTTGATTCAAGTTCTTGATTTTATTAAAAGTTCGGTTTTTCTTGTTTGCATTTGTGTTTGATTGAGTTTTTTTTATTATTATTGCATGTTTTAATTATGTAGGAAAGTTATCATCTTTTGTTTTTATTCTGAAGTTCAACACATTTTCAATTCTTGTTTGGTTGTTAACATAGGTTTTCGTTTCTCATTATTAAATTCAATGTGTGTTAGGAATTAGGATTTAAATTGCATTGTCGTTTAATTTATCAAAAGAAATCTCAAAGAATCTAGAAAACCCGAATCTAAATTGTGTTTAGTGCCCTTTTGTTTCTTATTTTCTGATTGGAAATACGTAAAATTTGAAATTAAATTGCATTCCCTAAGGAGACGATCTGACCTTTGGGCTAAATATTACACGATAGAACTCGTATACTTGGGATAGCTTTCGAGTTGCTCATTTTTTGAGTGAGTCAATCGTGATGTGTTCCTAAAATATGCTTATTCAGTACCCCATTTACCGATGTGATGTCTTTATTAACTCCGTAATTATCACTTCTTATCATTTTTCAAAGTTACACGTGGTATGTTTGATGTTTGAGGAAATCAGAGCTTAAATTGAAGAGTTATGCAATGCAAGGAGTCAATGCAACAACTTGGAAGTACAAGGCTCAACCAAGTGCTCGACTAGGTCTCCAAGGCCTGGATTCAACTAAAGCAAAATATCCCTGATCGACCATGTGGTGTGACCAAGAAGTCACAAGGGATAACCAGGTCTAGCTAGAAGACTCTAGAGTGCTGGTTAATAGCAAGATCACAGAGACCCTCGACCAGGGCGTGACTAGGAAACCTTGGACGTGCGATCAAGTCGACGATGCCACCAATAGAAATTGAAGATTTTCAAGAATGTGTCAACTAGGGCGCAACCAAGAGATCATGGCAGTGCGACCAGATCGACTTATGTTGATTCCAAAAATTTGCTTTGCGAGATTTCTGCATATTGTTTCCTGATTTGAATTCGATAGCATGTAACCCTAAGGGGTATAAAATTAAACTACGAAGAGATAATTAGGAGTTCTCTTTAGCCTCCTGTAGGCTCTTTTTCAGCAGAGAGCCTTGTACTGAATTTAATTTTCATATTGTAGAGTTTCTTTTAGTTGAGTTTTCTGTTGTTCAAGATTTTGAGTTTTAATTGAAGTTATGTTTACAGTTTTATTTTTGATTCTGTTGTTACATTTGATTGCTTGCATAATAAGTAGCTAATTTATCTGATTCCCCGGTTAATGTGTTAAAATCCTAAGCTAGGATTTAGTCGATTGTGCATAATAGGGTAATTACTGGAAAGGAATTCATGTTCGCTAGATAGGGTATACCCTATTCTCCAAATCGTGCTCCGGACAATTAGTACGAACCCATCTACGCTGTGCTACTCGATCGGATTACTTGTCTTTGTTTAGGATTCATCCGACGCATGCATATTAGGATGAACCATTGAACCCCTAGTATGAATAATTGACTGAACCTATTTATTTCAAATTAACGGCTTAGCCATCCTAAGTGAAAATGTCTTAAAATTCTTATATTTTACATGCATAACACTCATTTAGGATTCAAATGGTTACTTATACTGGCTGGCCTACTTAATTGAATTGATCTCTAATATGTATAAGTGATTTGTTTCATCTAAGCTTTCCCTTATGTAAAAAGGGGGAGTTTTTAAAGCAAACGATTTTTAATTGTCCCTTACACCTTTTGATAATGCCAAAGGGGGAGATCTTTTAGCAAAATTCTTAACTTGTCAACATTTATGTGCTCAACCATCTTTTGGCTTAAAAGTTTCTCTTAGAGTTTACTGTGACATTTGTTTAAAACATAATGACCAATTTTTTAACTCATAATAATCATAAGAGACAACATGATACTTATGCACAACCATTACTATATATGTGTATCATGTGACTCAAAATATCTGAAAACCTTTTCAAAGTCATATTCAACGTTAAATGCAATCTGAACTGAACTCAAAAGTTTTCAACTTGAAAAATTCTAAAATCTTCATTTGAATATTCTTGAAATGAGATATATTGCCTATTTTTGTATTTATGCATATTATGAGGGGGAGCCTTATCAAGGCTGGCTCATTTTGATCTTGTGTTTGTCTTCATCAAAAAAGGGGAGATTGTTGGCTTTTTGTGCCTTATCCCATTTTGATAATGACAAAGCAAAGCATCCTAATTGTGATTTAAGTATGTTCACAGGAATGACATTTTGAGAAAGCACAATGGTCGATGCAAAGTGGAAGCCATATAGCATTCATAATCATATTACTTGGTAAATTTCATAGAATCTTTGAAGATTAAGATTTAAGACTTAAAGAATTTTCATGTGTTGCATTTTGGACTTGTGTAAGTACATATCTAAATGAATTTGGTGTGAAGCTCATACTTGACCATAGTTGGACCTTAGGCACTTAAGCTTTTCATGGAAAAACATTTTATTAAAGTGCTAATTATTTAAAAAGGCCTAAAATGAGTTTACATGTGAAAAGCCTCAAATATTTAAGTTTTCAAGGCAAGTTGGGTAACCGGATCTTCAATCCGGACGACCGAACATTGTGAGCCATGATCCAGGCAACCGGATCATCAGGACGAGTGACTGAAAATTGTGAATCTAGAAATCACCTACAATCCAAGCGATCAAATCCTAGTCTGGTCGACCAAAACTCTCAAGAAAAGCCAATAACGACTAAAAAATTGTCATATTTTTTTAAATAAAATATACATAAACTCTTCCAAAAGTCATATAATGGCTATAACTCAACTTTTCTTATAAATACAAGGCCTTTAGAGTTATTCCAAGGTTGATTCATTATTAACTCACTTTGAGAATATCATTTACAACATTTCCTAGTTCTCTCACTCTCATATTTCTCAAAGACCCTAAAGAACACATTACTTCACCTTGGAGCTTTATTCCTTATTCATTTGTGAGTGTAATAATTTGTATTTCAATTGTACTCATCAACTCTATAGAGGAGCATACATTTGTACATCATTTAAATCTTCATTCAACAACAACGGTTCGAGTTTGAATCATCCCAAGCAAAGGCATAATGCTCGGAGAGTTATCTCCGTCTATACGGAGGGATTGTAAGGGTATCAACGCCCTTGTAAAAGAGGGATTGTAGAGGTGGCTTCACCTGATTAAAAGAGTGGATAGTGAAATCCTCAAGTGATTATAATGAGGCAAGGACATAGGCGGTTATCACCAAACCTTTTAAAATCTCAGTGTTGTTTTCTCTATCCCCACACTCATTTATTTCTGCACTTGTATGTTTATAAATATATTGTGAGATTGCATTTACATAGTTTAAACAAAAGCTTTTAACTGAATCAATAATTGTTCAAATACCTGATTAAATTTTTAAAATACCCAATTCACCCCCCCTCTTGGAATATCACCAATTCTAACAAGATGAACTCGAATCCTTTTTGAAAAGGTTATTTCTTATAACTCCTAAGGATTTATTTGAGTTATCCATTTCACTTGTAAATTTGGAGATTATTCTGGAATAGTTTTCCTTCTTTTCCTCTAAATGAGTGATTTTAAAATCCTTTTCTTTTTCTAGAATGGCATAAGATTCTTTTAAATCTTTTAATTCTTTTTCCAACATCTCATTTTTCACTTTTCAAAATAATGCTCTTTTTAGACATATTTATTAGAATCTTATGAACCTTAAATAATTCCTTTTGTAGTTCCTCATAAGATGGCATGCTTTCATCACAAGAATCATCATATGATTCATCACATGATTCGTTAAAAGATTTATCATATAACTCATCACAAGAATCATTACACAAATCATTAAATAAGGTAGACTGAGAGATGTATACCTCTTCATTGGCTAGTGCTATTAAGCAACAATTTACCACTTCTTGATCACTTGAGTCCTACTCATCCCAAGTGGTGACTTTCTTCTCTTTGTTTCCTTTATAATCATTTCTAATTCTTTCCGTATTTCCTTAGCACTTTGATATGCCATGATTCTATTAAATTGAATTGTATCTAAGGCGCAGTATAATACATTCATGGCACTAAAATTGATTTGCATTAAATCATTGTCATTATCATTCATCTCATTTTCTAGTTAGGGAATTTCATTATTATTAACAATTTTCATTGGAACATAGTTTCCTTGAACAATTACTCTCCAAGCTCTCCAATCCATTGTTTGGATAAAAACACTCATTCTTTGTTTCCAAGAGGTGTAATTTACACCACTAAACTTTGGAGACCTTGTGGAGGATTGACTCTCACAAAATGGGGACACACCTAGGTTTGCCATTTGACCTTTATGCAACTACTAGTTATCATTTATTGCAACTAGGCTCTGATACCAATTGAAAGTTAAGGTGTGATCTCAAGAGGGGGGTGAATTGGGTATTTTAAATTTTACGTGTGGAAGTTTAATCTATTTATCTTTCTCAAGTATTCTAAACACTATAATTTCCAAAAAAAAACTAATTTCAGTAAACAACTATACCAATCAACAATCCTAAGTATGAAACCAAATCACAAGATTTACAATATTCTTGGAAAATTAATGTTAATAACAATATGTTTAACCACTCAAATATTTATGCTAGTATTAGAATAATTAATGAACCAATATAGTTCAATTTCAGCTGATTAAATTAAAGTGGAAATCCGTAGATATAGTACATTTTTAAAAAAATAGGTGTTCAATTTTTATCTCGGCATCAACAACTCAAATTGATACATTCATAGCAATCCCAAATGAAAATAAATCATTCACAGCCGATAAATTCAATATATATATATATATATATATATGTACTTGAAAGTGAAAAGATAAGGGATAAGAATGACACCATGATTTTTTAAAAGGTTTGGAAACGTGCCTATGTCCTTACCTCAAGCAACCTGCTATGAGGATTTTACTAAACTCTCCACTCAGTAGGTGGAGCACCTCTCTCCATTCAATAGGTGGAGCACCTCTCACCGTTCAACGGGTGGAGCACCTCTCTCCATTTAATAGGTGGAGCATCTCTCTCCTTTCAGTAGGTGGAGCACCTCTCAAGCAAGAACACCCTCCTGCTTGTCATCAATTCAATACCCGGATCATTCATTTACAAATAAACATCAGCATATTTTCGTACAATAAGAAACTCTCTCAAGGAGTGAATTTGTACACATTAAAATCACTAGGACACTCTCAAAATAAATTTGCTACAAAGTGAAAAGTAAGGTGTAGTATCAATATGGGGTGAATTAGGTTTTAAAACTTTGTTTTAAGTCCTTTTATAGATTCTCAACTTATTGCATGTTTAGTACTCAATCAAGGATAATTTGAATTACAATATCAGCTAAAAATCAATATTCACTTTTAAAACTTTAAGAATGAGTAAATCAACTTGATCTTGTAATAATGTCAATTAACACCCAACCAATAAATTGATTCAATCAATACAAATTGATGATTCACAATGTAAATCTTTCAGCTTTTGAATAATTCAATTCTCTCAACAAGATAACCAAAACAAGATTCACGTTAAAACAAGATTCACATTGAGTAACACAAAGTAGAGTTTGATAAAAGCCTTGTTTTAATCAAACACAATTGAAAATTCAAACACTCTTCCAAAACTCAGATTTTAAATAAACTTTCAATTAATGAGTCTTGGATGTTAGTCAATCAACATACTCCCTTACGGTTTCTGCAAAAGGTATTGATCAACCAACGTACTCCCATTTGGTTTCCGCAATCCCAAAGTCCAATTAACTCTTGGTTTATTTAATATCCATTCCACACAATTTATAGATTTGAAATTAACAACCATGCAATTATATATGTGCACAAAATTAAAAAGAGTCTAGGGAAAGAGAGCGAGATCAAGTTTTTTACGAGGTTCGTCTTATACCCAGTCTATGTCCTCACCTTATGCAAGACCACCTAAGGATTCCACTATAGTGTTCCTTTACGAGCAGAACAAACTATTACAATCCCTCCTTTAGGGTGCAACCCCCTCTCCAAGCGATACCCCACGCTTGGTACAATGATTCAACCAACCTTGAACTGTCAAAAACTATGAGAGAAACAAGAAACAATTTGGTGTACAATGACACTCTTAGCATAGTTGATTAGTACAATTGAAATCTATATACTTAAATCAAAATCACAATATAGAAAGATGAAGCTCAAGTATATATATATCACCGGGGTTCTTTCCTAGGTTGAATAACTCAGTAAAAATGCAAAGACCCGTGAGCTTTTCTCATCAAAACCGCAGCAAGTAATTCAACAAGAGTATAGGCAAGGTAGCTTTGAAGAGTAGAAATAATTTGATTTATTTGCTGCTTGTAAGTTGTTGGTGTATTTGATCCTTGGGTTTAATCATGTATTTATAGATTTTAAAGAGTATTGTTCGTGTTGCCCAATTTTCTTTGAGTATTTCCCAAGTTTATACAAAGTTTGGTGTCCAAGAAATCACTTTTGAAAAGTTTCCTAGCTATTAAAATTTGAATTTTGAAGGTTCAGGCGCCTGAACACAAGAGGTTAGTATCCTAGACTTTAAATTTCCATAAATTTTGGAATTCAGTACTGTATCATGTGTCTATACTCAAAGGTTTAGTCGCCTTAAATGGTTTTTTCTGCTGTTTAGGCACCTGAATAGATAAGGTTAGCCGCTTGACAACTTCAACCACCCTTCAATGTTTTGGTCATAACGTTTTCTGTAAAACTCCAAATTTAACTTTCTTAGTATCAACAGAAAGATAAGAGAAAATCCCACAACCTTCATGTTGAACACTATTTAAGATAAGGAGTGGTCGATAGATAAATATGCTCATCAATGTGGATATAGAAAAAATAACAGAATTTGGAAAATCCTGTTTTGATGCTTTTCATTCCAAAAACAACTTTAACCATTTTGAAATAACTTTTGACTTTATAAAAATATTTTCCAAGTATTTTAAAAGGTATCTAGGTCCAAGTTATTAACCTAAGAGATTCATGTATGCATATTGAAATTGCTTGAACTACTTACATAAAGACTTCTTAAGACTTTGACATTCTAAGCACTTAAGTCTTCTTGCTTTTCCATCTCTTGAGTCTATCTTGACTTCCAACTTCAATTCACTTTAAGTTTCATCAAATCATCTTTGAATCCATGCTTTAATAGTATAAGATTTATGAGATCTTCTTTCTCTGGAGTATAAGCTTTCGATAATCCTTGTGTCTTGGAATATCATCACTTAACCAAATATGTTAAGTTCCTTTAGTTTGTTATCATCAAAATAAGATTCTAAGCCTTGTGAGCCCAACACAAAGTTCAAGAGATTTCTTGGTTTTATGGATTGAAAAACTATGAACTTGAAGTATAAAAACCAGAAAATATGTTTAGAAAAGAGGAATGGCGCACAACAGCATTTCAAGAATGAAATCAATCTATTTCCTTGCTATTTAGGTGCCCTGACATTGTTGACTTTTTCAGTCTCTTCCCTGGTTTTGATAATGACAAACCGCATGTTACTAATTTGTGTACTGAAGTACTTAAATAGGTTAATTATAAAGAACACACACATGAAAGTGTTGTGGTTTTTAGAAAGATCTCAACGAGCGCATACTCCTGGTATAATCCATAGAAATCTGAAGAGCAAAAAAAAGAAGAAGAAGATTATCATTGTATTGCTTTTTATAACGACTTGAAATTTCATACCATTTTTTTTTTCATAATTATACTAAAAAATAAAATACTCTAATACTCCTGATAATATCTGCTATAACATCTTAGGCCCCAGGTGGGCACTGAGAAAATTCCTGTTTACAGGGTAACATACCTATGCAGCAGAAAACATAAAGTCATACATTTATATATACAATACCAGAATCCAGAATTATCCCAAGATATACATTCATAATTACACAAAATCCCAGTATCTTCTACCAAAAATTCCTAAATACTATTCAAAAATACAATTTCCCCTGATAACACTTACCTTACAAACAGTGTAGTGTAAACGACCTCTCTACCTACGAGCCCGATCTGCTCGTCTAGCTGGTTCACTTGAAAAATGTTAATTCATTGGAATGAGACAACGCTCAATAAGAAGAAATATGTTATTACTAGTGTGTGGCAACTGAGTTTACATAAATAATTTACCGATAAATAACTAAACTGAGATATCATGTAAATACTGTGTTACTCACACCTACATATCTTAAAATATAATTGTATTATCTGAGTTTTCTATTTAATCACACTGCTAGTATTATATTATATCTACTGATATTTTGTAAATTTGTATATAAATAAATAACAGAGAAATATCCTTGAAAATCTGAATGTCATGATTTAACCCCTTATGTCAAGGTTGTGTGGCCCGTAGGCTGGACTTAATTCTTGTTGGCCTACTAGGATAAATCACCTGAATACTCTACCAATCCTCAAACTGACCTATACTGCAATCCCTCCAAAGGCACGGTACAAGTATCTACCTAGTCAAAAAGGACTCCTCAACCCAAGAATTTGGGGAGACTGCAATCCCTCCATAGGCACGGTGGGCAGAATCCACACACTATCTAAGATATGTGGTTGCACTCTAATATGAATTAGCAACAGTACCATGCTCTACTGACTGAATCTGTCTGAAATAAATAATCTGACTGAAATCGTTCATCAGGGATCTGCTACTGTATAATACTAATATATATAATTATCTTGTTGTTTCATCATGATTCCAAAAACACTAAATCTGATATGGGTATACTAGAAAATCTGACTGAAATAACTGAAATATTTGACTGAATAAACTGGATTATCTGAGTTTTATGGTTTTGTAAAATCATGGAATTTTGTAAATACCGTAAAATATTTGTCTGTAAAATATCTATATGTAAAATATATATATATATATATATATACATATCTGTCTGAATAGTATCTGTTTGTATAATATTTGATAAAGCATATTTCTCTGCAAAAATACTGTAAATCATGGTATTCTAAAAATTACATAAATGTTATACTGAGCAAATATCTAGTCATGTCACACAAATAATAAAAATCATATTCTAGAATATGTAAAATTTTATAGTTTATACCATATATCTTAATAAACAAATACTATACCGTATTAATATAATTTTCTAAATTTACTAACATAACATATTTCCCTTACCTTGGCTAACTGAACTCGTCTTCTGGTTTTAATTCACGCCCATGTCGTCCATAATTCCATATTCCTGAAATCATATATATATATTCCTCTCAAATAACTGAATACCCAGAATAATTTTTGTACTTATATTTCCTGAATTATAGATCATTCATTATCTTACCTGGTTTCCTGGGAATACCCTCTAGGTTCCCTAAGCTGTCTATAGTAAAAGCCCCAACACCCTGAATTCACAATACCAATATAAATCATCCCAAACACCAATATGACAACATCTATTACTAAATTTGGGTTCATAAAAATCTACAAACCAAATAACCCTTAAATAATCTGCTTACCCTGATTTTAGGATGGTTCCTAAACTTCTCAAATCAAAATTTTGTTCTGACTAGGTTGTAGAGAATCTCCCCAAGGTCATCGTGGTAGCTTCTGATCGTCGAACCGGGGAGAAACCGGGCCGAAAGTCTAGAGAGACGTGAGAGGAACCAAAACCTTGTTGGAGAGGGAGAATTCGCTGATTTTTTTGTCAAAAATCTGATTTTTGTGCTTATATAGATGGCAAGCCATGTCGCCTCGTTGACGAGACCAAGAAGGAGGTTCGTGAACACATAAACCTCATCGACTAATCTCAAGCCTAGAAATCAGCCCCCTCAGTAAGTTCTCGTTGACGAGACTCGTGTCCCCATCAACGTACTCAAGAAGATTGCTCGTTGACGAACGTTTTGCGCTCGTCGACGAGACTCTATTGAGTCCCCCTTTAAAATTCTCTTTTCTCTCCTTTATTTTATTATTTAATTTATATAACTATCTAGGTTACTACATTCTCCCCTCCTTATAAAATTTCATCCTCGAAATTTGCTATCTATGTTATACATTGTCCTCTGAGGAAAATTGGCTTCTTATTTTATTACTTACCCTCACTTATGGCGGAGGAATACCATGGTTACCTTCAGGGTTCTGGGAGATTACAAATATATAAGTAAAATAAAATTCTCCTAAAATCAAAATACTAACTATCCTATATTCTACTATACAACTTATACATCAACTATCCTGTTCAATATCAAAATAAAACGTACTCTATCTAAACTACTGTTGTTTCTTGCCTGACTATTACTAATCCCCACTAAACAATGTGGATATTTATGTCGTATCTCCTTTTCTAACTCCCCTGAGGCCTCTTCCACTACATGATTTCTCCATGGGATCTTTACTAATGGAATGTTCTTAGTATGCAATTCCTGTTCTTTTCTATCTAAGATCTACACTGGCATCTCTTCATATACTAGTGTATCTCTGAGCTCTAACTCCTTATAGCTAACTACATGGGAGGGGTCTAGGGCGTATTTCCTCAACATGCAAATATGAAATACATCATGTATTCTGGATAGAGCTGGTGGTAAAGCTAGCCTATAGGCTATTACACCCACTCTCTTTAATATCTCGAATGGGCCAATGAACCTAGGGCTCAGCTTACCCTTCCTCCCACAACTCCCTTTAATGGTGCTACTTTCAAAATTCCAAATCTTCAACATCAAATTCCAATTTCTGGTGGCATGTATCAGTGTCACTTTTTTACTAACTCTGAGCTACACTGATTCTATCTTTAATTAGTCAGACTTTATCGTATGTTTGCAGCACCAACTCTGGTCCCAAAACTCACCTCTCTCCCACTTCAACCCAGTATAAAGGTGAACGACACCTCCTACCATACAACGCCTCATAAGGTGCCATGTCGATGCAGACCTGATAGCTGTTATTATAGGCAAACTCAACCAGCGGCATATACTATATCCAATTACCCCAAAACTCTAGCACCATGCTCGCATCATGTCCTCCAATATTTGGATCATTCTCTCTGTCTAACCATCAGTTTAAGGATGATATATCGTGCTGAATGATAACAAAGACCCCAAAGCCTCATGCAAGCTCCTCCAAAACTGTGACGTAAATTGTGGGTTATGGTCTGAAATGATGGGTATTGGAACTCGTGTAGATCTCTGCCAGTTTGTACATAGCATACCTAAGTTTAATACGTATAAAGTGGGATATTTTTTTCAATTAGTTAACAATCACCCAAATAGTATTCCGATCATGCAGTGCTGACAGTAACCCAATAACAAAATCCATGGATATGTGATCCAACTTCCACTCAGGGATGTGGAGTGGCTGCAACTGTCCTACCAACCTCTGGTTCTTAGCATTTATCTACTAGTACATCAAACACTGCTGCATGAATTCAACTATCTCCCTCTTCATTCTGCTCCACTAGAAAGTCTCTTCAAGATCTTGATACATTTTAGTGCTACCAGGATGAACTGTGTACAAGGATCTGTGTACCTCCTCTAAGATAGCTCTCCTAATCTCAACATTTGTAGGAACACACAGTTTGGTATGAAATTTCAAGGCTTCATCATAAAAAATACTGAACTCTTCTCCCTATCCGTCCTACACTTTCTCTATCAACTCTGCCAATTCTGCATCATTCTTTTGAGCAGCTTTAATTTTCTCCTGCAAGGTAAGCTATACCACCATATTGGCAATGAATGCCTAGTGATACCCTCTATCAACTCTACACCTAGTCTCTCCAAATCCATCTGGATGAGGTGCTGAATTCCCACTACAGACATCGCTACCTCTGCTGCTTTTCTGCTTAGTGCATCAGCCACCACGTTTGCTTTCCCTAGATGGTAGCTAACAGTACAATCATAACCCTTGATGAGCTGTAGCCATCTTCTCAGCCTCATATTCAACTATTTTTGGGTGAATAAATACTTTAAACTTTTATAATCAGTGAAGATCCCGCATTTCCCACCATAAAGATAATGCCTCCATATTTTCAAAGCATACACCACTGTAGCTAACTTTAGATCGTGCACAAGGTAGTTATTTTCATATTCTTTATGTTGTATAGATGCATAGGCAATGACTCTCCGGTGCTGCATCAGCACGCACCCGAGTCCCTTCTTGGACGCATCACTGTATATCACAAAACCATCTTCCCCTGATGGGATAGATAATACCGGTGCAGTGATCATGGACGCATCACTGTATATCACAAAACCATCTTCCCCTGATGGGATAGATAATACCGGTGCAGTGATCATCTGCCGCATCAACTCATGGAAGCTCTGCTCACACTCATTGGTCCAATCAAAATTTGCATTCTTTATTATGAGTTGTGTCAGTGGACCTAATAATCTAAGGAAGCCATCCATGAAACGTCGGTAGTACCCTGCCAGACCAAGGAAGCTTTTGACCTCCTAAACATTCACTAGTCTCACCCAACTCACTACTGCCTCTATTTTGCTCAGATCAACTGATATACCGTCCCTGGAGATCACCTACCCGATAAAAGTAACCTGCCTCAACCAGAATTCGCATTTCTTGAATTTAGCATACAATTTCTTTTCCCTCAGCACCTACAAAACTAGTCCCAAATGACTTTTGTGCTCCTCAAAACTCTTCGAGTAAACCAGTATATCATCAATGAATACTACAACAAACTGGTCTAAGTATTGATGGAACACTTGATTCATTAAATCTATAAATACTACCAATGCATTCGTCAACCCAAATGACATCACCAAAAACTCATAATGCCTATACCTAGTTTGAAAAGCTGTTTTTGAAATGTCTTCTGCTTTTACCTTCACCTGGTGATAGCCTGACCAAAGGTCAATCTTGGAATAGACCTGAGTCCCCTGGAGCTAATCAAATAGATCGTCAATTCTGGGAAGAGGATATTTATTCTTGTCTGTCAATTTATTTATTTCTCTATAATCTATGTACATCCTCATAGTCCCATCTTAGTTTTCACAAACAAAACCGGTGGTCCCCAAGGTGACACACTAGGCCTGATAAACCCTTTATTTAATAGCTTTTGCAACTAATCTTTTAATTCTTTTAGTTTGCCTAGATCCATTATGTAGGGTGCTTTTGATATCAGTGCCGACCCTAGTAATAGATTCACAGTAAAGTCAATCTCTCGGTTTGGTGGTAAACTAGGTAATTCCTCTAGAAACACATCTAGAAATTATCTAACCATTGGAATATCAAACTGTTTCAGTTCTTCTCTCGAAAACTCTTTAATGTAAGCAATATACCCCTGGCAACCCCTATGAAGCAGTGTCCTTACCTGAATAGCTAACACCAATTGTGGCGAGGCATGCACACATGAACTCATATATTTGAATTCTTGCTCACTTAGGGGTCTGAAAATTACTTCTTTTCAATGACAATCTATGCTAGTGTGATTAGCTATCGGTGAACCCATACCCAATATCACATCAAACCCCTGCATATCCAATACCATAAGATCATCTGATAGAACTTTCTCTTGAGTACCCACTGGAAAATTTTTAAGTACCCTCCTACATCTTATTATTGATCTAGTCAGCGAGGCTACAGACAATTCGAAATCTAACAAATGTGCCTCTACCCTAGATAACTTAGTAAATCCCAATGACACAAAAGAATGGGTGGCACCTATGTCAAATAAAACAACAACTTTATAAGGTAAAGTGGTAAGAATACATATCACAACGTCTCCAGCAGCCTCAACATCTCCCGGCGTCAATGCATTGACTCTAGTTGGTACTATGTTCCTCTGCTCGCTTCCACGTACCAAACCGAGATGTTCTATGAACTGGTGCCTAGGCTAGCAGTCCCTGACATGACCAAGACCTATGATCGAGTCTCCTATAACGGTAACAAACGTCCTCTCTCATCCTGCACTCTCTTAGATGCCTCCGACCACATTCGGGACAAATGGGGTAAGAATGCTCACCCTGAAACCCTTGGCGTCCAGTCATCTGTCTCTGGCCTCCTTTGAATCAATCTCCTCTCCATGAACCTCGACTGGAACCAACCTAAAAACCCGAAGGTATGGGTCTCTTCCTCTGGCTTGGTACTCCCACATCCATCTGCTCGCTCTCCTTTGCTACGGTAACTCTGTCAACCAACTCAGAGAAGTCCTATATCTTTAAAACCGCCACATGCTTATATATGTCTCATCTCAAGCCCCTCTAAAATATATTAGCCTTCTTAGCTTCATCCGGCACTATATATGGAGCAAATTGTGACAGCTCAATGAATTTTGCTGCATACTGCTGAACTGTCAATGGTCACTGGGTCAAACTAAAAACTTCTGTACTTTAGCCTCTCTAACTATGGTAGGAAAGCATCTATTGAAAAATATGTCTCTAAATCGAGCCCACGTCATGGGCACTAGTACGGTTCTCTACTCCTCCAGTAATCTAGTAGTCGTCCACCATCTCTTGGCCTCCCCTACCAACTTATATGTGGCATAAAGAATCTTCTGCTCATCGATGCAGTGAAGCACCGTTAGTATTTTCCCTATCTCCTGCATCCAGTTCTCATCAACTACCGGATTAGCTGCTCCTGAAAACACTTGAGGATTTATTTTTGTGAACTTCTCTGTCGTGCACCCCTGCACTGTAGATGAACTTCCTTGCTCGTTGGAGCTTCGTGCAATCTCAACCATGACCTGCTAAGCTACACTGTGTAATACCAGATTTGAATCCCTGCCTGCTGCACCAGAAATCCTTGCTCCTTCATTACCTTTAGCGTGTGTGCTACTTCCTCTTGGGTCCATCCTGCAACACACCAATTTATTCTGAGATTTCGAACTGCGTAATTCTATTCTAACTAAAATATTCCCCATACATCCTATCGCTAATTTAAGGTCTAGTCCTACCATATGGAAAAAGAAACTATCGACAGTTTACTATGGTTTTCCTAAAATCATCACCCTATGAAAAATATAGAAACAACTGTGAAATTCCTACATCTAGACTGCAGAATAGAACCCTAAATTCTTATCCTAGTTTCCCAATATTAACTCATTGATATTCTATTCTATCCTCATCAAATTCATTTCTATATTCTGGTATTGTTTTCCGCTGTACTCTAGAGTTTGTAGAACCTAACAACCTAGACTCTAATACCAAAATGTAACAACCTGAAATTTCATACAATTTTTTTTCCATAATTATATTGCAAATTAAAATACTCTGATACTCCTAATAATATCTACTATAACATCTCAGACCCTAAGTGGGCACTGAGGAAATTCCTGTTTACAGAGTAACATACCTATGAAGCGAAAAACATAACGTCATACATCTATATATACAATACCAGAATCTAGAATTATCCCAAGATATACATACATAATTACACAACATCCCAGTATCTTCTACCCAAAATTCCTGAATACTTTTCAAAAATACAATTCCCCTTGATAACACTTACCCTACAAATAGGGTAGTGTAAACGACCTCTCTACCTGCGAGTCTGATCTGCTTGTCTAGTTGATTCACCCGAAAAATGTGAATTCACTAGGATAAGACAACGCTTAGTAAAAAGAAATATGTTATTACTAGTGTGTGGCAACTGAGTTTACATAAATAATTTACTAATAAATAACTGAGCTAAGATATCATGTAAATACTGTGTAACTCACACCTACATGGCTTAAAATACAATTGTATTATTTGAGTTTTCTATTTAATCATACTGTTAGTATTATATTATATCTGCTGATATTTTGTAAATCTGTATATAAATAAATAATCGAGAAATATCCCTGAAAATATGAATGTCATGATTTAAGTCCTCATGACAGGGTTGTATGGCTCGTAAGCTGGACTTAATTTTTGTTGGCCTACTAAGTCACCTAAATACTTCAGCAATCCTCAGTCCGACCCATACTGCAATCCCTCCAAAGGCACGGTACTGGTATCAACCTTGTCAAACCGGCCTCCTCAACCTAGGAATCTAAGGAGACTGCAATCCCTCCATTGGCATGGTAGACAGAATCCATATACTATCTAAGATATGTGGTTGCACTCAAATCTGAATTAACAATGGTATCGTGCTCTGCTGACTGAATCTGTATGAAATAATTAATTTGACTGAAATAATTCATTAGGGGTCTGCTACTGTATAATACTAATATATATAATTATCTTACTGTTTCATCATGATTCCAAAATAACCATAACACTATAATTATGATCTAGATATACTAGAATATCTGACTGAGATAAATGAAATATCTAACTGAATAAACTAAATTATCTGTTTGAATAAATTGAAATGTTTCACTAAATAAACTCGATTATCTGAGTGTTATGGTTTTGGAAAATCATGGAATTCTATCAATACTGTAAAATATATGTCTGTAAAATTTTTATCTATAATATATATATATATATCTGTCTAATAATATATGTCTTTAAAATATATTTGTTTGTATAATATCTCATAAAGTATATTTCTGTGCAAAAATACTATAAATCATGATATTTTTGAAAGCTACATAAACGCCGTACTGAGCAAATATCTACTCATGCCACACAAAAAAAAACTTGACTGGTGCAAACTGCAAGTGCACAGTATCGTAGTTTTATAATATAATGATGTGTAGAGTATCGTCATCAGGGATTGATGTCTTAATTTTACCAAGCACCGAAATTTTACTAACCTTGATTTTATATAGAAAAATTAATAATTTTAGACTACAAAATTTAAACAAAGCTACTTTAAATAAACTATTGAGAAGAATTTAAAACTGGATACCGCGTGTCAAATTGATGATGGTGAAAACTTCTAGGAAACCGATTTCACCTAGTTTCTCACTATGCTTTACTCATTTAGCTAATTTAACTTCGTTTTCTCTATTTGTTAGCAAATCGCCAATTTTTCCAAAAGCCTCTTTCGATAGTCAATCGGAACCTATTCTTGTTTATTATTTAACATAAGAGTATGCAAATTAATAACGCAAGAACGCAGTAAGACCCTCGATTTTTAATGTTACGTAGGTTCATACAAGTATTTCGATCTCTATATTTACCTACGCTGAATTATCCAAGATCTGTCCTATAATCCCCCCTTTCGGTAGCAAATCACAAGACTAAAATTATTTAATTAATGGCCAGTTAATTAAAAGCATTAGGCACAGAATAACTCAAACAAATATTAATGAAAACTACTTCAAATTAGCATCAAAGAGCAAACATAGTTCGAAACTGACTATATCGTTTTCCTAGAATTCAAAAATTTAGTTCATTCCAAAAATTAAAACCAACATAACAGATTTCACCATATTTTCTTCAATTTGGAGCGTACGGAAAAGATCAACACTAGGCCGGAAAAGATCAACACTAGGCCGCACCGTCGTCGCGCGTCACGAACACCCCGAACACCGCCGTTGTTCGCCGCCTTCCGATTCTAAAAAGATAGTATTTTTGCATGCTTCCAACTCTCCTTTGCTGGCTGTGTGTGTATCTTCGCAGCAACCCCAAAAGAAAACCACAAGAAAGCTCTCCAAAAAATGATTTTTCCAAGAAACTCTATGTGCTTTTTGGCCTCCCCTCTCTTTCTCCCCAAGAAAAATCTTTTTTTTTTCTTTCTATGGTGCGGCCTCTCTCTTCTTTCCAGCCCCCAGCGCATGCTACTCTCCCCAAATCTCTTCTTGCACATGGCACTCTCCACGAGGAAACCTCCTTTGACTTTTCCAATTCCTTTCCTTTTTGTCCATTTCTTTCTTTTGCTTTTCTTTCCTTTCTTTTTTTCTTTCCATTCTTTTGTCTTTCCTTTGTATGTACCCAGCGCACACTGCCCTTATGAGATGACCCGGCTGCATGGCTGGGTCACATCTCATTTTTTGATTTTTTGATTTTCTTTTTTTTTCAAAGGTACATGAACTGACCTCCTCTTTCAAGCCCACTTTCGACCCTCTTACAGCTCGTAACTCTCAAAACTTAAAACATAAAAGATGTAGAACTCTTTTTCATCTTTTCCCAGAATTTTGAATCATCTCAATCGGAGCTTGTATGAGAAAGTTACGCTAAGATTACGAAGAATTGTCGAAAAAATCCATAAAACGGCGTATGCTAACTTCACGTCTGATTTTGGCCTTGATGATGTCAGTATTTTGCAAAACACAAAACACAAAAATTGTAGATTGTTTTCTTATCTTTCTATGGCATCTTGAATCATCTGAATCAGAGGTTGGATGAGAGATTTACGCACAGATTGCAAAGTACTATCGTTGGTTTTTGGCTTCCGATAGTTGTCCTACAAGAAAAAATACCAAAATTTCATAAATTACTTAATAAAACTCAAATATTATAAATAGAACATAATTTTAAAATATTGAGAGTAATTAGGCATTTAAATACAAAATAGGATTCCCAATGCATGAATTAAAGCACCTAATTACGCAATTTAAGCGCGTAATCACACACAAATAATAAAACTCATATTCTGAAATCTATAAACATGTAAAATTTATACCCTTTATCTTAATAAACAAATACTATACCTTACTGATATAATTTTGTGAATTTACTGATATATTTCTCTTACCTTGGCTAACTGAACTCGTTTACTAGTTTTAACTCATGCACACAGCGTTCATAATTCCATATTCTTGAAATCACACACACACACACACACACACACACACACACACACAGAATAACTGAATACCCAATATAACTTTCGTACTCATATTTCCTGAATTATAGACCACTCATTATCTTACTTAGTTTCCTGGGAACACCCTCTAGGTTCCCTAACTTGTCGTAGTAAAAGCCCCAATACCCTGAATTCACAATACCCACATAAATCATCCCAAACACCAGTATGACAATATCTATTACTAAATTTGGGTTCAGAAAAACTTACAAACCAAATAACCCTTAAATAATCTACTTACCCTGATTTTGGGATGGTTCCCAAACTTCTCAAATCGAAGTTATACTCTGGCTAGGTTGTAGTGAATCTCCCTAAGATCATCATTGTAGCTTTTGATCATTGAACCGAGGAGAAACGGGGCTGAAAATCTAAACAGAAGTGAGAGGAACTAAAACCTAGTGAGAGAGAGAGAGAGAGAGAGAGAGAGAGAGAGAGACGGAGAGAATTTGTTGATTTTTTCATCAAAAATCTGATTTTTGAGCGTATATAGATGGTTGGCCACGTGGCCTCGTCGACGAGCCATGTTGCCTCATCGACGAGACCAAGAAGGAGGTTCATCGACAAACACATGACCCTCGTCGACGAATCTCGGGCCCTGAAATCTGCCCCCTCGATAAGTTCTCGTCGATGAGACTCGTGTCCCTGTTGACGTGCCCAAGAAGATTGCTCCTCGACAAATGTTCTGCGCTCATCGACAAGACCCTGCTTAGTCCCCCTTTAAAATTATATTTTCTCTCCTTTATTTTATTATTTTATTATTTTATTTCTATAACTATCCGAGTTACTACACTTTTAGTTTGTCAATTTGGTCTGTAATAAATTGCCTGACTTGCATGATGGTTTGCATAAGTTCAAAAAGACCATAGAATGACTAAAGGAATCCCACAAGTAAATAGTCTTATAACTCACATTAATAGGGATTTAACTTAGGTCTTTATTTGGGACAGAAATAATTTATGGACTAATTTGGTCGACTGAATCCTGACAGTATAAAATGCCTCAGTGGACCGAACTGGGTGGAAGTCAACATTTTGACTTCACTCGTTCGGTTGAATCTTTTTTAATGTATTTTTCTCAATCGACCGAACTCACACATGTCTGCTCCCCAACAACTTAGTTGACCGAACTTTCAATTCATTTTTTATTGAGTCGACCAAACCATGAAGTATAGCCGACCGAACTCAAAATTTAGCTGACTGAACATTAAAGGGTTCAAAAATTGCCTTATTTTAGTCGACCAAACATATCAATTGGGTCGATAGAACATAAAATATAGTCGACCGAAACCTCTCGGGTTGAACATTTTTAACTGCAGTGAAATAAGCTTTATTTTATTTAACCTTCATTAATTTTTTCTAAAAAGACTCCTATGTCCCTGAACGGTTATATTTTCATAAATGTCTATATATACGAGTTCATTTGGAAAGATTAATGAGGGATTAGAAAATATCATTTGCCAAAACTCTTTGAATTTCAAAACCCTCATTTTATCATATACTAGCAATAAATCTATCTCTTACTCATCCTACTTGCAAAAATCCTTTGGTAAGAGTATTATTGAGATTGTTTATATCGGCTCACACTCTCATTGTATTTGTTTAATGTTGATTTTTTTTATATTTTTTTTAGAGTGAGCTTGAGAATCCCCTTGTGATTTAATTCATAAGTCTTCAGTGGGAATACTCTCTAGAGCTTGTGAATCTTGCATTATTGTTGCAAGTATTCAAAGGCTTGTTCTTGTGCTTGGTGAAATACTTTTCAAAGAATTTTGATTTCAAATATCTCTTATACCTTATACTTAAAATTTGTGCTAGAGATATTTGAGTGTGCTATTAAAATCTTGTGGTTATTGCTTGTGATTAATATAGGCATTTTTATCACAAAGACATAATCACACCACTCTCACATATTGCTTGATAATACTGAAATTATTTTGAGAGTAGTCACATTTAGACTTCACTGAACTTATACTTTCATATCATACGAAAGTGCAATTTGTAATTGTATGGAGCATACTGTTGTACATCATCTACTTAGTTTAGAAGCACCTTTGTTTGTACATGAATTTGATATATCTGTTTTATTCTCGACGTGTGGTCGGAAGAGGGAGACTTGCCTTGTGAAAAGTCCGGGATTGGTTTTGACCCAATTAGGAAAGCTAGGTGCACCATCCTGGTAAGGTGTTGTAAACGGTGCTGCTCCACCCGTTAAGTGAGCAATAGTGGTAATCTTCAGGCTTGCGAGCTGAGGCGGAGACGTAGGTAGTATTGGTTGAACCCCGATAACATTTCTTGTGTCAACTTTTAATTTTTGCAACTTAAATTTCAGCACTTGAATGTTTGTGTTTAATTGTTTGAATAATTATTTGGGATTGCATAGACAGACCCTAGGTTGTGAAATACTACTGTTTATATAAATTGACCTAGGAAAGTTTAATTTTCCAATTCACCCCCCTTTTGGGAATACACCAATTCCAATAATTGTTATAAAAGCTTCGTTGTAATAGACTTAAACGTCTTTACAAAAATCGCAATGGCTCACATTGGTATATCCCCATTCAGAGAGGGACGATCACCTTCCTGTCCTCCATTATTTTGTGGTGTTGATTACACCGCATAGAAAATTAGAATGAGCATATTTATAAAATCTATGGTCTGGCGGGCTTGGCAAGTAATTTATAAAGGAATATGTATGCCAATAGGAAATGATAGTAATGTCATGCATGCAAATTCAAATGCCATGGATTTTTTATATCGTGTTTTAAGTTCTAATGTGTTTCGTGAGATCATGGCTTGTGCTAGTGGAAAGGGAATCTGGGAACAACTCGAAAAGAAATATGGAGAGTCCTAGAAGAAGGAAGAGACCATTACTCCAAAGGTATCAAGTTCTGATGTTTCGAATGTGGTAAATGATAGAGGAATTGCTCTAACAGATGTAGAGGTATATAATTCTATCTCTGCCTGTATTGATGATTCTTGTGTTGAATGCTATAATGTGTTATATTCTAAATCATCTATTGATAATATTGTTGATGATGCATGCAAAGATTCTAGTGAAAAATATTGCTATATATCGTACAGTGAATCACTTACTGTTTCTAATAATAATACTTCATGTTGTGATTCATATGAATGTTATAGTGATAAATCTTGTGATGAATCATGCATTGAGTTTAATGATGATCGCATGTCCTTGAATAAAGAACAAGAATGTGTTCCATTCAAAGTGCATAAACCTCTAGTTAGGATGATTAATCATAAAATCTTCTTAAGGAATGAAAATAGAAAGGTGAATTAAATGAATTGAAAGCATATCATACCACCTTAGAAAATAAAAAGATTGAAAAGATATTAAAAATCATATGCTTAAGAAAAGAAGTAAGTGATTATTCTAGAGTTGTACCCAAAGTAGAATATGAAAATAATAATCATAATACCCTTAAGAGTCAAAAGAAATAACCTTTTTCAAAAGGGTTCATATTATAAGTCTCATAGTCTTACGTCGTCAAATAAAAATAAAACAAGTAAGCATAATCTGTCACATGCATATAAATTTCATGTATCTTGTAAAATGAAAGGGCATATCTGATTTAGAAATTCCAAAGGTATAGATAAAGAGATGGTGTGGGTAATTATGAAGGCAAACCCCTTAGGACCAAAGGAAGTCCAGACTCAAATTGAAATTAGAAAATTATAAAATCCTTCCTTAGAAGATGGGATTATCCATAAAGGGTAGTGAAAATAAGAATTTGGTAAAAATTAAGTCAAAATTGCATTGTTGACTGAGTTCGGTCGACTATATCTGCATGTGTTAATGAATTCAGTCAACCGTACCATTGAATTTTGACTTTGACATAGTTCAGTTGACTATGTCATTTTATACTTGAGAAATTCAGTCGACCAAATCCAATTTAGCCTACCCATAGCTGACCGAATCCAAAGTCGAATGTCATTTGATCGACAAAAGCTTTTTACAACAAACCTTATTCAATTGATCGAGCCTCAAACACTAAAAAGTCCCTTAAGATTCAGCCGACCAAACGTTTTCCTTGGTCGACCAAGTAGACTCAGCCTTCATTGCATTTATTACTGCTCAGCCGATTGAACCTATGTTCAGCCGACCAAACCTCGCGGCTATATATATTCTTACTGGGCAGATGGCTCATTTTGTCGTTCAAAATTGAGAGAGTTTCCTAGTTTCCCTCTGTTTTCCTAGTGCCCCCATATTCTACCTACCACAAGCCACTTACCCAACTCTGAAATCATCATGGCAAGGCCTCATGAGCGTATGGACGCCCAGGAAGTCGAGTACATGGACAACAACTAGTTCCTCTCACCAACTGCTAAAGCAAGATACGTGGGGGATTTTCACCCTAAGGAGGTCATCCTAGGTAAAATCCTTGACCTGAATTTTATGGAACAGTATTTTGGAAATATTATGGAGATGTTTAGGAAGTAGGGGTGGGATTCCTTCATATCCTACCAGCCCAAAGGGTATTTCCCCACATTCGTTAGGCTGTTTTACTCGAATCTAGGACATGATGACAATGGCTGCTACTCTCGGGTTCTGACCACTCATCTAAGGTTTGATGCCGACTACTTGGCTGATACCCTTGATGTTCGGAGGGGTTATTTTGAGTGTCCTGATGTGGTATCTGCTTGAATAAATAAGTAGGACTTCATCATTGCATGTTTTTCTAACCTTGTGATGTCGGTTCTAGATGCCAACCCTAACCATCCCTCAAATTATATGTAATGACCCGAAGAATAATGGTATTTAAATAATAAAGAGAGAGTGAAAAATGGGAATAGAAAAGAGGGCGCAGTAGACCTCACGTTTGTCGACAACGTGGCAGTATAGGCTCGTTGACGAAGGTGTGCATCATCAACGAGAAGATCTCAATAGGATGTTTTGGGTGACTCTAAATTTCATCGACAAAGGGGAGAATTCATCAAAAAACTGAATTTTGACGTTGCCGATGAGGTGACGTGGCTTATCGACAAAGCCCATAGTATAAATAGCCCAAACCTCATATTTTTACACATAAAAATGAAAAAAAATTTCCTTCCTCTCTCCTCTATGGTTTCTCTCTCCTTTCTCTTCTATTTCGGCTCCGACATTCACCAAATTGATGATCTGAGGCCACCACGACGCTCCTAGGGAAATTCTCTCCAAGTCTGCCGGAGCGAATCATTGGTGGAACCAATTTGAAATTCATCCCTGGTTTAAGGCAAAGCTTTTTATGAAAAAATTGGTCTTTTCATAGTTATAGGAAAGGTTATTCATGGAGAAATACTAAAGTTTAGTTATGGGAGTTTTCGTTTTCAGGGTGTTGAACCGGGAACCCTGCGGGTGCAGGACGAGTGTATTTTAGGGGGTTTCTTCTCAGAAATTAGGTAAGGGAATAAACTAAAGAAGTTATTTTCTATGCAAATTATTATTATTTATCATCAAATTAATTTTCAGGAAAGCAAGTATTATATTTGTATATTATGGAGAAAATGCATATTTGGGAAAATACTGCTATTATGTTGAAATGTATATATATATATATATATATATATATATGAGATGTCGGAAATTATGATTTTAGAATATAATGTATGGTTTTATACATCAATGTGTGGCATGAATATTATTTTATGTGGGAGGTATTATGATATGGCAATTTTACGAAGAAAGCATGTTTTTAGAGATTATGAAATAATGCAGTACATCATGATTTTTAAAATACATGATTAATGAATTATTTTTTCAGAATGATATGTGTGAAATATTCGGCGCAAGGCCATGATTGATAGCTGGCGCAAGGCCGTGTATGATGTATGACTTTGGCACAAGGTCGTATGTATATGTATGATTTTGGCACAAGGCCACAGATATGAAAGAAATTGGCGCAAGGCGATATGTATGTATATTATTTCAGAAAATGCTATCAATCTATTTATGTGAAACTGTATATTATCATGTATTATATATTATCAGAACCCGGATGATAGTTCAGTTCAGCTACAAGGGCACAATACCATAGCTATATAGATCAGATTACTATGCTCAGACTTTTGCTAACCGCCCCACAAGGGGGTGGGAGATGGATAGTTGATGTGGTGATTCAGATGTCGTTCTGCGCAACGTGGCACAACAAGTTATGGAAAAAATTGCCAGGAGTTCAAGGGAACAGGGAGGTCTGTCGGCAGACCACAGTAGCTCAATCGAGAAATTTATTAAGATGAATCCTCCAGCTTTCTCAGGAGGAACTGATCTTGCAGTCACTAAAAACTGGGTGCAAAGATTGAGAAAGTTTTTGCAGTGCTGCATTGTACAAAGGAGCAGAGGGTGCTATTTGCTACTTATAGATTGACCGGAGAGGCCGAGAGATGGTGGATGGTGGTGAAACTCCTAGAATAGCAGAGGACAGTACCTATGGAGATGACATGGGAGCGGTTTAAGGAGATATTCTTCGATAGGTATTTTCCAGCCTTGAATAGGGAAGCTAAGATAGAGGAGTTCCAGAATCTAAAATAGGGACAGCAGACGGTGTAGCAGTACGCAGTGAGGTTTATTGAACTATCTCACTTTGCCCCGTACATTATTGTAGATGAGACGAAGAAGGTACGATAGTTCGAAAGAGGTCTGAGGAGAGAAATATATAAGTAGGTGTCGATACTGAAATTTCAGGATTTTGCTGAGGTGGTTGATAGGGCTACTATAGCAGAGGTTGGGGAGCAGTTGGAGGCTGAGCAGAGGTAGAAGAAGAGATCTGCACCTTTTAGTTCCCAGCAGGGAGTTGGCTGTGGTTCGTGGAAGATAGGTAGCTACTACAAAGATTGGAGGTAGGAGATAGGGACTCGTGGTTATCAAGGTATGCAGCCACTTCCAGCTTGCTCAACTTATGGGAAGAGACACCTGGGGGAGTGTCATGCCGAGCGAGGTATTTGCTACTGGTGTGGGGAGCTAGGGCATATGATGAGAGATTGCCAAGCTCAGATTGGTGCTGCTCCTACTCTTAAAGCTTCTCGAGGAGGTTATCAGGAACCACGTGGAGGCCAGCATAGGAACATGGCTCTAGCCAGGGTTTTTTCTCTGACGCCGGGTGATGCTGAGATAGCCGGCGAAGTAGTCACAGGTACAGTTAATATGTTTTTGTTTAAAATTATTGCATTATTTGACTTAGAGGCTATACACTAGTTTGTATCTATAGGGTGTGTTAAATTGTGTGGGGCTGAAACACAATCACTAGATGTTGAATTATTAGTGACTACACCGATCGGCTTAGCAGTGACGTGTAGTAGGATGCTCCGTGGTTGTCCAGTTGATATTCAAGGGAGGATTTTATCTGTTGATTTAGTGGTGGTGGACATGCATAGGTTTGATATCATTTTCGGCATGGATTGGCTAGCAGCTAACTCTGCCATTATAGACTGCCATGTGAGGGAAGTGATATTCAGACCTCCAAGAAGACCCGAATTCAGATTTATAGGGTCACGAGTGCAATCTCCACCTCAGATGGTCTCATCTGTTCAGGAAAGGAGACTGCTCCTGAGTGGTTGTCTGGGATTTATGACCTTTGTGAAAGAAATGTCAAAGAATGAATTGAAGCTTTCTAACACGCTAGTAGTGAAAGAATTTACAGATGTGTTTCTAGATGAATTACCAGGTCAGCCACCTGACCGTGAGGTAGATTTTTCTATTGATCTACTTCCAAGTACAGTGTCGATCTCTAAAGCATCGTATTGAATGGTGTCGGTAGAGTTAAAAGAACTAAAATATTAATTGCAAGACATACTTGATAATGGTTTCATACAACCTAGTGTATCCCCATGGGGAGCTCCATTATTATTTGTGAAGAAGAAGGAAGGGTCTGTGAGGATGTGCATAGATTACAGGGAGATTAATAATGTAACAATCAAGAATAAGTATCCTCTACCCCACATAGATGATTTTTTTGACTAGCTTCAGGGTACATGGATATATTCTAAGATTGATCTCAAGTCAGGCTACCATCAAGTAAAGGTAAGAGCAAAAGATGTATCAAAGACAGCTTTCAGGACCCCATATGGGCATTACGAGTTCCTTGTTATACCATTTGGTCTGACAAATGCTTCTACGATATTTATCGATTTGATGAATAGGATTTTTCATCCATATTTAGATCAGTTGGTCGTTGTTTTTATTGATGATGTACTGGCCTATTTGAGGAGCTATGAGGAGCATGAGATACATTTGAGGCAGGTTTTGCAGATGCTCAAGGAGAAGAAGTTGTATGCCAAATTCAATAAATGCGACTTTTGGCTTGAGAAAGTTGTGTTTTTGGGGCATGTTATCTCAGGAGACGAAATTTATATGGATCCTAGTAAGATTAAGCCGATAGTGAATTGGGCTAGACCGAGGAATGTCTAGGAGATTAGGAGTTTCTTAGGATTAGCTGGTTATTACCGTCGTTTTATTAAGAGATTCTCAGCTTTATTAGGGCCTATAACACGACTGACTATGAAGAATTTTAGATTTCAATGGGACGATAACTATGAGCAGAGTTTTTAGGAATTAAAATAGAGACTAGTCACAACACCAGTACTGATAATCCCGTCTGGGGGTGAGGGTTATGTCATTTACAGTGATGCATCATTAAAAGGACTTGGCCATGTATTGATGTAGCATAGCAGGGTGATAGCATATGTGTCCAGACAGTTGAAAGAATATGAGAAGAACTACCTTACCCAAAATCTTGAATTGGCTGTAGTGGTACATGCATTGAAGATTTGGAGGCATTACCTGTACGGCGAGTAAGATTTTCTCCAACCACAAGAGCTTAAAGCATTTCTTCACGCAGAAGGAATTGAATATGAGACAAAGAAGGTGGTTGGAGTTTATTAAAGATTTTGATTGTACCATCAGTTATCACCCAGAAAAAGCAAATGTAGTAGCTGACGCATTGAGCAAGAAGTCTGCGAGACCAGTGGTAGCAACTATGAAGATTCAGTATCCGATCATGATGGATCTAGAGAGACTCGACATAGAGTTGGTAGAGAGTGATCCTCTAGTGTGTATCGTCAGTTTAGTGGTACAGCCTACTCTACAAGAAAGAATTAAAGCTGCTCAGAAGGAAAACCCTAAATTAGCAAAGGTGATGGTGAGAGTGCAGACTGGTCAAGGGGAGGAATTCTATTTGTCATATGATGGAGCTCTGAGGTTCCATTCCAGGTTATGTGTTCCTATTGATGTTGACATCAAGAAGACTATTTTGGAGGAGGCTCACAGATCTTTTTATACAGTTCATCCTGACAGTACAAAAATGCATAAGGATTTGCGATAGCTTTTCTGTGGAGTGATATGAACAAGGAAATTGCCGAGTATATAGCGTAGTGTCTGACGTGCCAGTAGGTAAAAGCTGAGCACTAGAGGCCAACAGTTCAGTTGCAGCCGCTATTTATCTCAGCGTGGAAGTGGGATCATATATCTATGGATTTTGTCTTAGGGCTGTCGTCGACATCGCATGGCCAAAATGCAATTTGGGTGATTGTAGATTGGTTGACCAAGACCGCCCATTTCCTCCCTATCAAGATCAGCTACTCCCTCAACTGTTTGGCGAAGATTTACATCCAGGAGATAATCCATTCTTACGGAGTGCCCGTGTCCATAGTGTCAGATCAAGACCCGCATTTCACTGACATTTTAGGAGAAGCTTATAGGAAGCATTATGGTCTCAGTTATCGTTTAGCATAGCATTCCATCCTCAGTCAGATAGGTAGACTGAGAGGAAGAAATAGATACTAGAAGATATGCTCTAAGCTTGCGTACAGGACTTATAGGGTAGTTGGACTCAGTTCATGCCGCTGGTGGAGTTCGCGTATAATAACAGTTATCAGGCCAGCATTGGTATGTCACCGTTTGAGGCTTTATATACAGTAAGAGATGTGAAATATAGGAATAGCTTCCCAAGAGGGAGGGTGAATTGGATTTTTAACACTTTCTCTCTAGTTCTTTTAAAATCCTTGACTTCTTTTGTGATTTAACCAATTTTTTGACTTGTTTATTTATTTTGTCAATCAACTTGTTTATTTATTTTGTCAATTAATCAAGAACAATCAATCAACAACACAATTAAACACAATTAAACATTCAATCTTCAATCACACTTTGAAAGTAAAAACAATCAAACAATTAATCACAATTTCCAAACCAACACAACCAATTTGATCACCAAATATAAATTCACTTCAGCACTATAAGATTGATGGAAGCATTCAAGATTAGTATATGTAACTTTCAGATTTTATGTTGTGTTCAGACTTGTAGTAAATGTGAGTTTGAACAAAGCCCTGTATACATGAAATTACTTCTTTAATATAAAAACCAATTACTCTTTCCAAACTTCAAAATTCAAATAAACTCTTAAGTTAATTTATCTTTGGGGTGTTTAGCCAAGTAACATACTCCCATATGGTTTCCACAAAGAATGGTTTAACCAACGTACTCCGTTTCGGTTTCCGCAACCCAAATCAAAATCAAACTTTAAGGTTTGCTTGATTTTCAAATATACGTAGTTTATATGATTTTAAATTTAAACCATCCACGCAATTTAAATAGGTACTGAAAATAAATAATAGGAAAAAATAGAGTGAGACGGAGATTTTTACGAAGTTTGGCTTATACCCAGCCTACGTCATTGCCTTTGTCAAACCACCAAAGGATTCACTAAACTTGTTCCTTTAACGGCCAAAACAAACTTTTACAACACTCCTTGGGTAAGGCTAAAGCCCGCCTTCTCCAAACGATATTCCCTCCTCTGGTCACTCCTTACATAGGCTAGAGCCCGCCTCTCTAAGCCATATTCCCTTGCTTAGCCAACTATCCAAACAACCCTTGAAATCGTCAATCTACAAGAAATAATTCAAATAGATGCATACAAATAATGCTCACACAAAGAGCTGATTAGTACAATTTACAAACTAATATACTTCAAATTCAAAATATCAAAAGAATTAAGTAAGAAGATCTATGTAAATATCACCGGATTACTTCTCTTTGTTGAGGATCAAGAATTTAAATCAGATTCTTCAGAGAACTTGTAAAAGCTCAGAGATTTCTCAAAATTTTTGCAGCAATTCAGAGCTTTTAAAACCAATAACAAAAATCTTTGAGTGTAAGATATCTTGAAGGGATTTTCAATGCTTGGTATACTTTGATTCTCATAAACCATGTATATAGAGGCTTCAAAAACACTTTCATTCATGCTCGCTCAAGTTTACTTGGAGTGCCCCCAAAGTTTCCAAAAATGTTAGGTTGCAAGTCAATTAGATTTGAAAAGGAAAAGTTTGAAAAATCTGCCTCTTGTCGTACTTCGGTTGCTTGAAGTGCAACCTCAGTAGCCTGAAGTATGTTCAGGAGCCTGAAGACACAAGGTCAAGTGCTTGAAGGTACACTGTCTTGTTTATTTGCTTCAATAAAATCTTCGGTTGCCTGAGGATTTATCCTCAGTCGCTCGGACAGTATAAAAATGCTTTCCTTCTTTCTTTTTCAAAGATATTTAGTTTCTTTGCTTTCTTACTTTTGAAAAACATTTTCCATGGTATTAAAATAAAGTCTCTAAGTCCACCTTTATCCCTTATTGAGTTTTATTTCATTCACAATGACATTTTTAACTTTGAAGTACTTACATGAAGATTTCCTAACAATATGAACATTTCTTGTTCTTTGAAACTTCATGGTCATCTTGAAGCTTTAGATTCATTTCATCTTCAGATATCTTTGTGCTTCCCAGTTTGATCACTTCATGACAGGCCATACATCTTTAAGCTTGATTCATTTCATCTTCAGATGTCTTTGTTGAGTTTGGCTTTTTCAGATCCTTGAAAACATCATTACTTGAACACATAATGTCATTAACCTTTTATTCATTTGTTATCATCAAAACAAGAGTTGAAAGCCTTATTAGGAAAATAAGATGTCGTTCTCCTCTATATTGGGATGAGATGGGTGAGCGGTGAGTTGTGGGACCAGAACTTGTGCAGCAGGCTTGCTATAAGGTTCGGCTCATTAGGGATAGAATCAGTGCAGATCAAAGCAGACAAAAGAGTTATGCCAATAATCGCCCCAAGATTTTGGAATTTGATGGTGGTGACCATGTATTTTTGAAGATAGTTCTGTTAAAAGGGGTTATGACGTTTGGAAGGAAGGGTAAACTTAACCCTTGGTTTATCGATCCGTTTGAGATTCTAGAGAAAGTGGGACCGGTTGCCTACAGGTTAGCTTTACCACCTATGTTATCCAGGATGCACGACGTATTCCATGTTTCTATGTTGATAAAATACGTCCTAGAACCTTCTCATATTATCAGTTATGGTGAATTAGAGCTTAGTGATTTACTAGTCTATGAGGAGGTACCAATATAGATTCTGGATAGAAAAGAATAGGAACTATGTAATAAGAAAATTCCTCTGGCAAAGGTTCTATGGAGGAATCATGCAATAGAAGAGGCGTCTTGGGAGCTCGAGGAACATATCAGATAGAAATACCCATGATTGTTCTAAGAAGTTCATATGTAATTAGGGAATGTAAATAAATATGTAGTATATCTTTTGCAGGTACATGTAATACTTTAGTTGGTAAGTAGTATTTTAGTTTTGGGAAAATTTTATTTTATATATGTAATCTCCCAGGACTCGGAATGTAACCAAGGTATTCCTTCGCCATAAGTGAGGGTAAGTAATAAAATAAGTAGACGTTTTGCCTTAAGTGATGATGAATTATATGAATAGTAAATTTTGAGGATGAAATTTTATAAGGAGGGGAGAATTTAATGACCCGAAGAATAATAGTATTTAAATAATAAAGAGAGAGAGAAAAATGGGAATAGAAAATAGGGCGCAGCAGACTTTGCGTTCGTCGACGACGTGGTAGTATAGGCTCATCGACGAAGGTGTGCTTCGTCGACGAGAAGATCCTGAGAGGATGTTTTGGGTGACTCTAAATTTCGTTGACGAAGAGAGAGTTCGTTGACGAATTGTCTCTTGACCTCGTCGACGAGGTGACGTGGCTCGTCAATGAAGCCCATAGTATAAATAGCCCAAACCTTAGATTTTTACGTTGAAAAATCAGAAAAAATTTCCTCTCTCTCTCTTCTCTATGGTTTCTCTCCCCTCTCTCTTCGATTTTAGCTGCGACATTTGCCGGATTGACATTTTGAGGCCACCACGACACTCTTAGGGAAGTTCTCGCCAAGTCTGCCTGAGCGGATTGTTGGTGGGACCGAGTTGAAATTCATCCCTGGTTCAAGGTAAGGCTTTTAATGCAAAATTTGGTCTTTCCATAGTTATAGGAAAGGTTATTCATGGAGAAATACTAAAGTTTAGTTCTGAAAGTTGTCGTTTTTAAGGTGTTGAACGGGGAACCCTGTGGGGTGCAGGACGAGTGTATTTTAGGGGGTTTCTTCTCAAAAATTAGGTAAGGGAATAAACTAAAGTAATTATTTTCTATTCAAATTATTATTATTTATCAGCAAATTAATTTTTCCGGAAAACAAGTATTATATTTGTATATTATGGAGAAAATGCATATTTGGGAAAATACTGCTATTATGTCGAAATGTATATATATATATATATATATATATATATATATATATATATATATATATGAGATGCCAGAAATTATGATTTTAGAATATAATGTATGGTTTTATACAACAATGTGTGGCATGAATATTATTTTGCGTGGGAGGTATTATGATATGGCAATTTTACGAAGAAAGCATGTTTTTAGAAATTATGAAATAATGTAGTACATCATGATTTTTAAAATAATAAATGAATTATTTATTCAGGATGATATGTATGAAATATTCAGCGCAAGGCCGTATGTATATGTATGATTTTGGCACAAGGCCACCGATATGAAAGAAATTGGCGCAAGGCCATATGTATGTATATTATTTTAGAAAATGCTATCAATCTATTTATGTGAAACTGTATATTATCATGTATTATATATTATTAGAACCCAGATGATAGTTTAGTTCAGTTACAGGAGCACGATATCGTAGCTATACAGATCAGATTACTATGTTCAGACTTGTTCTAACTGCCCCACAAGGGGGTGGGAGATGGATAGTCGATATGGCTCTTAGTGTAGAGTTGTAGATGTCCACCTGGAAGTCCAGACCAAGGTGTGGCGGGCCCATCGTACGTACAAACATTTTTGACTCGACAGTGGTCGGCCAGCCATTGTTGGATTTCGCCTTCGGCCTGCACAACCCGTCATGGGGGGTAATACATGACATCATCTAGCTATAGATCCTAGGTAAATTTCAATATTATCAAATATATCAGACATTTCATGATCAGTATAAATTAATAGAAATTATGAAAATTTATGATCATTTAGATATGTTATCATGAATGTTTTCTAGTATATAAAACGTACTGTATATGTATAATAGTACTAAATATTCATGATGTCATATAGTTGTATTTAGTTTATCTTCTCATACTAAAAAGTGTCTCACCCCCGAAAATTAAAGAATTTTCAGGAAACCTAGAAAGATTGGCGGATCGAGACCGTCGTTGAGTCAGTTGTGTTACCCTGCTAAGAGGGTAAGTTTTGATCTTGGAACAGGAGATGTACGTTATGGTTTCCTAGATTTGCATCTATTTTTGTAATTTTGGGAGATTGTATATAAAAACAGTGTTTTGGATTATATTTGACTCTAATATTATGTATTTTTATGGTTTGGAGAATGTGATTTAAATTTACAGCTACTTAGGTTTCCGCTATGAATGTTAGATGTGCCCTCGTTACCCATGGGTTTGCGTTGACTTTATTGTTAATTATGTTTTAATATATGATAAGATAATCATGTTGTTACATTATAGGTTCTTCAACCTAGAGGCTAAGATTGTTCATCACTTGATTGCCTATAACATCTTGCTGAGGGCTGGTTCTAGGGTCCATGTATCCTACCTAGATTGCTTCGTCATATAGTGTCTCTTCACTAGGAAGAAATTGGACCTACCTAGCTAGATGATCAAGTGGATGTTCTCCAGAATTGTTGGGTGGAGGATTATCATACTGCATGGAGGGATATTGAACTCGGTGTTCAATGATATGGAAGTGACCCGATCAAATGCTCTTGAGCTTAAAAGATGGAGCAATGCAAACATGTTCTCCTCGGTTACTCTAAGGCTTATGGGATATGAGTTGACTGGAAATATGTGGTTCCCCACTGCTAGTAGGAGACAAGCTAACGAGTAAGAAATTCCATAGGAGCAACCACCACAGCTTGCACTATCGTCAAATGCAAATTTGATGGCAGCCATCACTAGACTCGCTGGTTCCTTCACTTAGTATAGGGATTCCCAGTTCCAGATCACACAGTCCATACAAACAGATATATGGGAGTTGGCCTCGTCATCAAATGCTCATTACATATCCCTTCAGAATAAGTTCAAAGAATTATAGATCACATCCAAGCATAGGTACAGGGAGCATAGGACTTGTGAGACCATCGTGAAGAAATTTGTTTTTTTATTTATTTATCTATTTATTGCCTATCTTGGTATGTATAACTAAACATCATACTTTACTCTGTTTTATTTTCTTTAATGCACTACACATTCACCCACTATCTACTTTGCACATCTAGTAGCTGGGTTATTACAGATAACTATTGTTGATGGTTGACTATATTACCTTATTTTACATCGAATGCCACTGTTGTTGTTGCTTTATTGAGTACATCTATAATGCCACCTGTATGGATGATGCAGTGTTATGTAATACTGGTGCATATTTTGTATGATTTTTATGATTTATAGGTCCAGGAAATGTCCATTTTACAGATGACGTGCTGCCGAAATTTCGATAGAAATTTCCCAAAAATAAAATATTGTGCAAAAATGATTATGTTGAAATAAATATTAAAATATTTTTGAAAGGATGAGTGAAAACTAATTCAATAATTAAACTTCATCCATGTATAATCATTATACACTTAGGGGGCACCGAGCTCTAGTTGTAAGAAAACATAAAGGATTTTTTGCATCACGTTTAGATGTTTAAGTATTGAGGCTCTTATGAGAACCTTGAACATCATATCCAGTTTCGTAAAAGTCTATGAATTGATGTGGATTGTTCTAGGTTATAAGTATCATTTCATGCTTTAGTATATTTTCTTATGCATTTTAAGAATCTAGGGAGACTATACTAGTTGTGTTAGCTTTGGTGTATTCCCAAGAGGGGGGGGGGGTGAATTGGAATTTTAAAATTTATTCCTAGGCATAATATATTCGCAACCTAGGGTATGTCTATACAATTCCAAATGCGCAGATAAATAAAACATGCAGAAATTAAATCATGCGCAACATTCATAATATAAAATACACGTGTAGTAAATAAATTGTAGAAATATAAAGAACACGCATGATATGTTATTGGGGTTCAGCCAATACTGCCTACGTCCCCGCCTCTAGCTCACAAATCAGAGGATTCCACTAATGGCTCACTTCACGGATGGAGCGACACCGGTTACAATTAGGTCAATTAGAAGGGCTAACCTCACCTTACCAAGATGGTGCACTTAGCTTTCTTAACCAGATCTAAGCCAATCCAGGACTATTTACCATGACTAGTCTCCCTCTTTAGGCTCGTGCCTGGAATACAACAGATGAGTATAAAATTTTGCGTACACGGAAATATGCTTCTCACACTAAGCAGATATGTACTACAATATGCACAAGTAATAATCAATCCACACCAAAGATGTATGAACTATAAGTTTAGTGGTGTATATGTGCAATCTACACTCAATATAATGATTATACTTAGTTAAACACAAAAGTGTTCAAACAAGCTAATCTTTGAAAACAAAGTATATCAAATCTCAATATCAGATTAGTGTTTCAAAGATGTTAGCAATATTATCCAAATGAACTCAAAAATATTTTCTCAAATTGTATCAAGTACAAGAGTTGTTTGAAAACAAGCTTTGTAAAATATTTTGCACACAAAAATACTTACTTAAGGAATCTTGCAATGACAATGCAAAGATCATCAAGCTAAAGAGTTTTCTCAGCCCAAGATTTATCAAGTTAAATCCGCGAGAAGAACCCTATTCAAGCTCTCAATAAAAATCAAACAGTACAAACATCAATGAGAGTATAGGACTATTTAGAATGAAGCACTAATAATCTAAACACTCTCTCTAGGCTTGGA
Organism: Malania oleifera; assembly: GCF_029873635.1. Lineage (NCBI taxonomy): Eukaryota > Viridiplantae > Streptophyta > Magnoliopsida > Santalales > Ximeniaceae > Malania > Malania oleifera. Next base: position 84,246,065 of record NC_080418.1, on the reverse strand, counting down.
TGATCAAAGAAGATGAAGTAGAGGAGTATTTTGGGATAGTATTTGGCAAAATAGGCTTTTTAAATTTGAGAGGATTTTTCGTTAATGATCTTGCTAATCTTCTTGCTAATTTTCACAAATAAGCCCCTATATATAGAAGTTGGGCAAATTCTGATCGTTTAGGACATGTAGGGTATTATTGGGATTGTTTAAAAATGTTTTAGCAAAGTTAACCCTGTTTAAAAAATTAACCGTGGTAAAAAAATTGTCCAACCCGAGATAGTCGACTGAACTTAAGGTTTGGTTGACCAGGCGACATAATTCGGTCGACCGTGCAAAAAATGAACGGAGAGTTCGGTCGATCGGACTAAGGGTCTCAAGGGCTATTTTTCCAATTCCGCGTGATTCGATCGACCAGGTAATTTTGAACTAGGTAGTTCAGTCAATTGGGCGATTGGATTCTTCCACGTGGGGGTTTGGTCGACTAGAACGTTGCCCATATAAATCTGGTTAGTCGACCGAGGAGTCAAACGTTGACCCGTGTGGGAGTTCGGTCGACCAAGTTGTGTGAACTTGGCAAGGTACGGTCGACTGAGCTATGGTCAAACTGTTAACCTCTGATTGGTTTGGTCGACCAAATGCTTTTATACATTCCAACTTTGTCGATCAGACATGCATTTTTAATGCATTTCGGTTCGAATCACCTTATACGTTAACCCTATTCGTATAATGATTAATGTTAAGACTATAGGGCATATTTTTATGAAGTATGAGGAGTCCTAAGGTCAGTCTAGGTCTTTTTTATGACACCGAAAAAATTTGGCGTTGGTCAACCAAAGGGTGATCCCTAAGGTCAAATTACGATTTTGAGCTTTAGTTCCTACATGCATGCCAGCCATGCATTAATTATTATAAACCGTTCTTATATTACTATTACAGACCCAATATTAAACTTATAAAATCACAATAATGAATCTTTTGGGTCTTCTTTTACTTCAAGCCACTGTGTGTTGCATGCTATCAATATGATCCAATTAGTATGATCCTGCACAAAAACTTGAAAGCCATCAAATACAAAGAGTATTTGTCATTATCAAAAATCGGGATATAACCAATAAGGTCCATAGGTTGCAATGCTTGGAATGAATAAATATATACTCAGTATAATTATAATAAAGAAATCTTCTAATAGGTTGCTTATACTTCTTGGTATATTTAATAGATTAAATCTTGTCTTGTATAAGAAAATCTACTTCATCTAAGCAAAGATTTCAATTGAAAGGGGGAGCTTCCAATGTCTTGCTCCAAATATGTTTAACTTAGACGTTGAATAAATTCATCGTGGCATGCGTTGAAATATATTGATATTATATGTTATTTCACTACACTCATTTGTTTTCCATATAATCCCTGTTTTACTTTCATGAGATCTTTAGGATTTATATGGTTTTTTTTTTTTTTTTTTTGTCTAGTTATATTAAGGGCGTGCTAAAATGCTTGAACCAGATGAACATTGCTTGCTCGACGCTTAAAGATTAAAATCTCTTTTTCAACAAGCACAACCCCAGTACTTTTTGATGATATCATAAGGGGGATACATAGTTATATATATATATATATATATATATATATATATATCTACAAATAATTTTTATTTTTATTTTGCAAGAAACAATCTTACGTATGACATATCTTATCTTCTTCCTTTCAAAGAGGGAGTTCTCTCTCACTTCGCTTGTCCTGCATATTTTTTAGCCCTTTTTGCTAATGCCAAAAGGGGGAGAACTTTTATTGAGAAAAATGCATGTGTTGCGTATATGCATGTCTGTAATTCATACCTCATTGCTTAAACTGAATGCATTTATTCTGAAATGTCATCTTTCATTTATATGCATGTGCTTTACTGCTTAAACTCAATGTATGCATATTCTCAGGGGGAGCCTTTATAAACTTAACCTCATTTTGCTCTGATGCATTTGTGATCATAAAAAATGAGGAGATTGTTGACTTTTTCAGTCCTTTCCCTATTTTTGATAATGACAAACCGCATATTACTAATGTGTGTGCTGATGTACTTAAACAGGTTAATCATTCAGAACACACACATGAAAGTGATGTGGTTTCCAGAAAAATCTCAACGAGCACATACACCTGGTATAATCCATGGGAATCTGAAGAGCAAAAGAAAGAAGAAAAAGTTTTTCATTGTATTGCTTTTAGTTTTTCAATTTGGTCTGTAATAAATTGCATGACTTGCATGATAGATTGCATAAGCTCAAAAAGACCATAGAATGACTATAGGAATCCCTCAGTAAATAGGCTCATAACTCACTTTAATAAGGATTTAACTTAGGTCTTTATTTAAGCCAGAAATAATTTGTGGACTAATTCGGTCGACCGAATCCTGGTAGTATAAAATGCCTCAATCGACCGAACTTGGTGGAAGTCAACATTTTGACTTCACTCGGTCGGTTGAATATTTTTTAACGTAAATTTCTCAGTCGACCGAACTCACACGTGTCTGCTCTCCAACAACTTAGACGACCGAACTTCCAGTTCATTTTTTATTGAGTCGACTGAACCATGAAGTATAGCAGAATGAACTCAAATATAGGCGACCAAACCTCGAAGGGTTCAAAAATCGCCTTATTTTAGTCGACCGAACTTTCAGTTCAAAAATGCCTCAGTCGACCAAACTTATCATTTGGGTCAACCAAACTTAAAATATAGTCGACCGAAACCTCTCGGGTTCAACATTTTTAACTGCAATAAAACAAGGTTAATTTTATTTAACCTTCATTAACCTTTTCTAAAAAGACTCATATGTCCCTCGATGGTTATATTTTGGAAAGATTAATGGGGGATGTGCAATTTGTAATTGTATTGAGCATACTGTTGTACATCATCTGCTTAGTTTAAAAGCACCTCTGTTTGTACACAAATTTGATATATTTGTTGTATTCCCAACGTGTGGTCGGAAAAGGAAGACTTGTCCTGTGAAAATTCTCGGATTGACTTTGACTCGATTAGGAAAGTTAGGTGTACCATCCTGGTAAGGTGTTGTAAACGGTGCTACTCCACCTGTTAAGTAGGCAATAGTGATAATCCTTAGGCTTGCGAGCTGAGGTGGGGACGTAGGCAGTATTAGCCGAACCCCAATAACATTTCTTATGCTTGCTTTTAATTTTTGCAACTTAAATTTCAGCTGAGCTGAGGTAGGGACGTAGGTCAATTGTGCTTGTAAAATATAATACCTGTTAATTTACTTGAAAGCACAATCAGATGCCTTGATTTGTCATTATCAAAACGAGATTAAGTCTTACTAGGCTAACAATATTTTTGTCTTTATATAGGAAAAAAAATTCGTTATGAATGTGCATCCTTTCATTCTATAGTGGAACGAAAGGTTTATTTTATTTTATTTTATCTCAACAACCCTAATCAATAAGTGACATTTAAAAAGAAACCTTTTCCTTAAACTCCTAGTGAACCAAGACTTAAGTAGAGGACCTAGTGGGTTCCCTCATTTACGGAAACGGTAAGCCTAGACTTGCCTAGGCTAATCTCAATCCCATTGTTCTTTGCCGCTGCGTTGCAAGTAAAAATATCTCTCCTAGATTTATTTATTTATTTTTTTAATAAAAATACTAACCACTTTTTCATGTATTTCATAGTATAATAGCCCTCTCAACATCAAAGGTCCCAAAGTTTCTCTTCAGCCAAAGAATTTAAGGAGATGGTGATAGACCAACCTAACCAAGGCAGTCTCCTTCATGAAACCACAGGTAGTACAGTGAGGATTGCGGCTTAGTTGCATGGGCAATAGGTTCTTTTGCTCAATCCCAACATATGAAAGGCTGGCAGAGAAGGCTTGTGGACTAAACACTCCTCCTGCTCATGCATGCCCATATTTGCCATCTCCCTTTACTGCTGCTATTGTGGAAATTAAGGTCTAAGTCGTCAAGCTCCAAAGGATATTCCCCCACAAAATCCAACGTGGTTTTAGAAAGATTATTTCAATTGTTAGTCAAGTAAGGCACCAAGAAAGAGAGAGTGATGCCTGATGTATAGCGGTTTAGTCACCGAATCTATGTCCACTTCCCGATTCCCCTCCTTTTCCTTTCTTTTTTTTTTTTTTTTCTTTTTTGAAAAGAAGTATGACATAGATGCCATTTTTTTGCTTCCCCAATTAAATCCAGCATACCTTATTTACAACGTGTTTGGGTACGTGCGTCCAAATATCGATTTTCTTTTTGAATTTTTTTATATAAAAAATTTAACTCATTTATGAACTCTTTCACTTTCATTTATATTTATATAATACCACAATTTTTATTGAAAACTAAATTGTGAATTAAGCCCATTTCCTTGATTATAAGTTTTTTCTTTTTTTGGGTTTAATGTATTTCTCTCTCTGCCTCTTGGCACGATGGGAGGGGCAGGTGCCTTGCTCTATTTTACTAGTGAGTGTTTGACCAACGCTCAATGGGCGCCTCCCGCAAAAGATTACGGTATGTCTTCAACCTTTCAGATTTCCTTGCTCGCGAGGATGAGAAAGAACCGCTACCCAGCGAGGCAAACTTCTTTGGGCAAGACTTTTGACTTTGTCTTCTCTCTGCTTTATTCTATTTTGGCTTCAGTTATCTTCAAGGATGTCGGCGGGAGAGGGAACGTCAGGTTGGTTAGAAGTTTTAATATGCTCATCCACCTTTGGACAGCAACAGCCAACAGCGCAGTGGTCCCCCACTGCCACTGGATAATGCAGATATCTGCATCATGCTGTCAAACATGTAGCAATCCAAGTACACAGTTCACAAACCACATTTAAATGCTGAAATAGGTAAGGCTGGTAAGCTTCGGTGGTGGTTGTATATGAATGACACAAGGATGGCGCTGGCTCGGACAGAAATAATTATGTTATATTTTGTTGGGCTTTGTGGAGCCTAGTTGCATTTGATGGAATGATAATCTGACCCAAAATAGTGTTTGGTGGTTTTTAATGAGAGATTTTTAATCCTAAAGTTTAGTCTAGGGAGCGAAGCAGGCGTAGCACTCATGGACTAAGCGGCTCGAGCCGTACTCTTGAGGATCGTGGGGGCAACACCTCGGTGAAATATTTTTGAGCTTGTTTTGTAGCCCATTGTTGTGCGCATGATATAAATTCGTTGTTATGGTGATTAGGGTGAATTGGTCGTCGCAGATTGAAAGAGTGAGATAAAATATTGTATTTCTGCACTCTCTGCATTTTCTTCCTGATAATAGTAAATTATCCGTAACTCTGTGGACATAGGTAAAATTACCAAACCACGAAAATATTATCTTGTGCGCGTGATTATTTTTCTTTAGCATGTGTTTTTTTCTCTATTTTGTTTCTCAGAATTTGAGAATTTCGTATCAATTCCCTACATATTTAACTGTCTATGATTTGTTTAATTGGTATACAAGAATTATTGCATTGCACTTTGTTATTTGAACTTATGAATTATAAATTATATTTCATGGTGGGATGTATCTCGTGGATTGAATAGCCAATTTTGTATTGGATTTGTGGATTGATACGTCCAATGCCAATACATTAATGGAATAACCCATGTAAATTGCCTTAGAAACATACTCACTTGGACCAAATCAGTATAAATATCACTTCCGACAATTTTTACATTATGTTTGGAAGTATAAATATTGTATCTTAAATTTGAATTTGAATGAAATTTAGATAAATTTTAACACATTATTATATTACAGTCTATTCAAATTTAATATAAATCTAAATTTAAAATCTTTCCAACTATAAGTCAATTTTGGCTCCCAATTCTAAAAAGTTAGAATCAAATGTTAGACACCTCTTCGAGCTCACTTGGTATTGGGATGCAAATCAAACCTTTTAAACTGGTTTATACTTACTTTATGTTTGAGAGAATAGATTTTAGGACTTCAATTTAGATTTTTATAAATGTGAACAAAACACAATACAAAATTGTGTATAGTTTTATTAAAATCCATAAAAAAATAAAAAATAAAGCTTAAAATTCATATTTTCAAACAATATCTTATTGATAATATAATTTGATCTATGTCTTTCTTGTTGGAACCTATAAATAGATATGAACAAGCTCATGAATCGGTAAGGTTTAGCCCAAGCCCAAAAGGGCTTGAGATGTGATATCTTGATAGGGGATGTGGTAATTTTCAAGAAAAAATTATGATACAACACGATGACTTTGTGAGAATACATTATTAATAATTTTAAAAAAAATATTTAGACAAACTTAGTATTATTTTCCCTCTATTATCCATAAAATATTAACGTTATATCTACGAATAATTCTACGCATATTTTTAACACATTATTATATTACAGTTAGAAATTGGATTTATTCCTCCAATTCCAAATATAACCCATGAAAAAACATGCAAGAGTTTTGAAACAACACAACTTGTCATGGTAATTCTAGTCTACCCTTTCAATAGAAGTAAGAAATTCTCAAAAGTTAGACACCTCTTCGAGCTCACTTGGTATTGGGATGCAAATCAAACCTTTTAAACTGGTTTATACTTACTTTATGTTTGAGAGAATAGATTTTAGGATTTCAATTTAGATTTGTACAAATTTGAACAAAAAACAATACAAAATTGTGTATAGTTTTATTAAAATCCATAAAATTTCAAATATAAAACTAAAAATTCATATTTTCAAACACTATCTTATTGATAATATAATTTGATTTATGTCTTTCTTGTTGGAACCTATAAATAGATATGAACAAGCTAATGAATTGGCAAGGTTTAGCCCAAGTCCAAAAGGGCTTGAGATGTGATATCTTGATAGGGGATGTAGTAATTTTCAAGAAAAAAATTATGAAAGAACACGATGACTTTGTGAGAATACATTAATTAATAATTTTAAAAAACATATTTAGACAAACTTAGTATTATTTTCCCTCTATTACAAAAATTAATTCTATGCATATTTTTATTGCATTTATGATTCATAATTTGATATCACATTCAAAAAACTACCATCGAACTGATAACATAGTAATTTCATTAAAAATGAAAAACATGCAATAACATAATCAACCTTATAGGTAGCAATATATGCAAAATGAAAAGTATTAATAGCATGCATTAATCTAGTAATGGAATACAAGAAAAGCATAAAAGTCAAGTCGAGATGTGTCGGATTTTCCAGTAAACATCTCAACCGTCAAAGCTAACTTGAGATGTTTATATTGTAAGTCTTTGATTTGAATCTTCAAAGGGACAAGAAGGAGCGTATAAGATGAGAGATGACTTACCACTCACTTCATAATAGCTTACACCTAGTTTAAGCAGCCAATGAAAAAAATTAAATATATATATATATATGTGGAGACCCAAAATTTGTAGTGCTGTGTTGGAAAATAAATAAAGGCAGACTCGTTAAGACACATATAGACCCAACCAACCAACTTTTAAACTGCGTGCATCTCCCTTAATGTCTCCAGGTGTCCCTTAAATCTCCTTTAATAGCTCAAAAACAAGAGGGAAAACCTATAGACTAAGGAGTCATCCTCTTTGCTTATGCACACCCAAACCTCAAGAAACCCACCTTGTTGACCTCATAGGTCATGCCCAATTTTGATCATGACAAATACTGTGTTATTTAATGGTTAATGAGTTTGTGTTCAAGTTCAAGTAGAGATTCAAATTTGGTGCACAAAGACTTGAAGAGGATAAAGACCCTGAATTTTTATTTGTTGTATTTTAATTTAAGCTTTTATTCGGGTCTATAATAATTAAAGCTCAATGCACTGTAATAATCAATGCATTACATGCATGATAGGGTAGATAAACTCAAAGGACTTAGACTGGCCTTAGGACCCTCATATTTGCATAAACATATGCCATATCATGTTAATATTAATCATCATCTGTATATGGACAATATTATAAAGAATATTGGACAGAAATACCCTCGAAGGGCATGTTTGGTCAACCAAACTTTAATGAATAGGAACCTTCAATCGACCGAACCTCCACCGGGTCAACATTTTGACCCTTCGGTCGACTGACCAAAAATATAAGGCAACGCCCTGGTTAATTGAAATCTCACATGGGAAATCTCAACGCCATGGTTGACCGACCAATATAGTTCATTCTCATGTTGAATGACCAAATTTCATACTATTCGGTCAACCGAACCCAGTACGGTCGAACAAAACGTAAAGGTTCAGGAGTCGCCTTATGAATGGTCGACCGAACACATAGATCAAATTTTCTCTTGTCGACCAAACTTAGCACTTCGGTGGACCGAACTCTTAAGACGGTCAACCGGTCCTCTCGGGTTGTCCGAATTTACTGTGGTTAAAATACTATTAAATAATATTAACTTCACTTAAACTTTTTCAAAAATGACATCTATGTCATGAACGATTATAATTTTGGGTAAGTCTATATAAACCCCCTCATTTGCAAAAAGTAGGAACTTGATTAGCAATCTCAATTAGAAAATACTTTCTGAATTTCAAAAATCCTACACTCATTTTCAAGCTCCCTACACTCATTCTTACTCATTTATATTGCCAAAAAATCATCTTGTAAGAGTGTCATTGTGACTTTCTTAACAAGCTTAAGTTCTCTCTTGTTCTTGTTGATTGAGATAAATTTTATTAGAGAGCAAGCTTCAAGTGTTTTTCTAGGAAACGTTGTTAGTAAGTTTTCCATAGGAAAACTTTTTTGAACTCATTAGTTTTGCATCTTCATTGCAGTACTCAAAGAGTTCATATTGCGTTTTGGTTGTGAAATATTATTTTGCAAACCGATTTCAAATTTCTACTGTGATTTATTATGAGAAAAATATTTGTTAAAGATATTTCAAGTGTGCTTGAAATATTTGTTTCTGCATTGTGATTGATTCCATTATCTTGACACAAAGATTCTCACATATACACTCTCAAGTATTGATTATTATTTTTGCATCATATTGAGAGTAGATATTAAAATTACATTGAGCTTATCATATCTTATCATTCGATAGTGTGCTGATTATATTGTTGCAAAATTTTTTTGATTAAGAAGCATATAGTTTGTATGCAAATTTTGTTGAGAAATATGTTGTATTCCAGGTGTGGCCTGAGGGTGCTGGAATTCATCCCGGGAAGGATTATTTGTAAAGGTTGAGGTCAGCCCTGTATTAATTGACTTGGTTGTATTAGATGTCGCTCCACTCATTAAGTGAGCTTATAGTGTAATCCTTGTTCTTGTTAGAAGGCGGGGATGTAGGTAGTTTTCCGAACCTCGATAACACTTTTGGGTGTTGCCTTCATTTACCAATTTATTGTGCATACTTAGTTAAATCAATTGTGCAATTTAATTTCCGTTGATTATTTATATTAGTTTATTTTATATGCACTAGATTGACCTTAGGTCTGTGTAATACTGCTTTTAGTATATTGACTTATGGAACGAATTTTAAAAATACCAATTCCCCCCTCCCCCTCATGCCATTACAGTAGAGCTAACAATTGGTATCAGAGTTTCGTAGCTTAGACATAATAGTTAAATTGCAAAAAAATCCAAGATGGCTCATAGCACTGTAACCTCTTTCCCTGAGGGACCCTTTTCCACACGACCTCTAGTTTTCAGGGGTGTTAATTACACCTTCTGCAAACATAGGATGTGCATTTACCTTCAAAATATTGATTGGAAGGTGTGGAGAGTTGTCTTTATGGGAAATTATGTTCTTATGAAAACGAAAGGTGAGACTAGAGTTCCTAAAATAGAGGAAGAATATGATGATGATGATATAAAAGTCATTAGCTTGAATGCCACTACCATGAATAATATGTATTGTGGTCTTGATGTTAATGAATTTAATCAAGTTATGGCATGTTCATCTGCTAAAGAAATTTGGGATAAGTTAGAGGTCACATATGAGGGTACTAGAGATGTGAAAGATAGTAGGATTGATATGTTGATCAGTGAGTACAAAGCATTTAGAATGAACACTGGTGAGTCCATTCAGATCATGTACACTAGATTCACACACATCATAAATTCACTGTATGCATTAGGAAAGACCTATCCTACATATAAGATGATTAGGAAAGTCCTTAGAGGCTTACCTCCTATTTGGGAAGCTAAGGCTACGACCATTTCAGAGGGTAAAGACCTTAAGGCCATGACATTAGATGAGTTAATAGGTTCACTAATCACTATGAATTAGTTATAAATGAGAGACTTAATGAACATAATAGGTTGAGAAAAGTGACTGCATTGAAAACTTCCACTAATATATCTAGTGAGTGCAGGGAACCTAATTTTAGAGATGATATGGCCATGCTAACTAAAAAATTCAATAGATTCTTCAAGAAGAATAGTAAACAATACAAAAGGTATAGGAAGTCTGCATCTGAGAAGGAAGAGTCAACTAAAAGAAATGAGAAATTAAACGCTCCAATGAGCTATAACTGCAATAAGGTTGGGCACATCAAACCAGATTGTCCCTTACTGAAAAAGGAAGCTAGGAAAAAGAAGAAAGCCATGAAAGTGGGCACTTCATGGGATAAACTAAGTAGCAGTGACTCAGACTCAGACTACAGTGATTCAGAGGTTGCTAACTTGCACTTAATGGAATATGGTGATGAGGTATTGTCTTCTTGTTCTTTATATTCATATTATTCTTCTGATGATAATTGTGATTATGATAGCATGCCTACCATTAGAGAACTGCAATTCGAATATATTCGTGTGTCCAAACTGTTGAATAAAATGACCGAGGAGAATGATGTTTTGAAATAGAAATGCGAAAATTGGTCAAAATTATTTGAAATGGCAAAAATTCTCTTGCTTCGATTCTTAAAGAAAAAGATTTAAAAATTGATGAGCTTGAAAGAAAACTGGAAGATAGCTCCAAAATCATTTTTAAATTTACCAAGGGGAAACAAAATTTTGAAAAACTCATTGGGGCCCAAAGAAACTCTCTTAGTAAAGAGGGTCTTGGTTTTAATGATGTTAAAAATGTTAGACGGCATACTCTTATTTGGGACATTTTACACGCGAATCAAAATCTCAAATCCCACGCAAAGATCCAAGGTGTCAAATGAAATGTTTTAAATGCTAGCAAATCATCCACATTCAATTTGATTGCCCACATAGGAATAAACATGTGAGAGTCAAGAAAGTGTGGATAGTTAAAGGTGATCCAGGCGCTAACCCCTATGGACCCAACGGAATTTGGGGACCAGCATCAGTTACTTAAACTTTCCTGCATGTGTGTTTTAGATTGTCCTCTTCAAAGGACAAGTGGTACCTAGATAGCGGGTGCTCACGACATATAACTAGCGATAAAGTGAAGTTTGATTCCATCACTCCTAAGTGGCGCATCATTAGTGTAGGTTAGGTTGGTAAGGAACCTTCCCTTGTTATTGATAATGTACTATTGGTTGATGGATTGAAACATAACTCATTGACCATTAGTCAACTATGTGATAAAATAAATGCATAGTTGAAAGTAAATCAAATAATGAAATTATTTTTACTGCAAATCGTCATGAAAATGTATATGCTACTACTTTTGATAATATAGCTTCGCAATAGGTAACTTGTTTTTCTACAATAAATAAAGCTACTTGGTTATGGCATAGGCACTTAGGACATGCTAGCATGGACTTATTGTCAAAACTAGTAAGAAAAGATTTAGTGAAAGGATTGCCTAAAACACAATTTGTGAAAGATAAAATCTGTGATGCATGTCAAATGGGTAAGCAAACAAAAATAAGTTTTGAGAAAAAGAAATTCATATCTACCACTAGACCACTTGAAATGCTTCATTTAGAGTTATTTGGTCCTAACTCTGTGCAAAGTCTAGGTGGAAAATCATATGCTTTTTTTTATTGATGATGATTATTCTAGGTTCACATGGGTGCTATTTCTCTCACATAAAAATGAATCATGTGAACAATTTACTAAACTATGCAGGAAAATTCAAAATAAAAAGGTTATAAGATAACTCACATAAGAAGTGATAAAAGCATTGAATTTAAAAATGATGACATAGAAAATTATTGTGACCTAGAGGGGATATCACACAACTTTTCTGCACCTAGGACCCCTCAACAAAATGGTGTGGTAGAAAGAAAGAATAGATTATTACAAGAAATGGGTAGAAAAAGGTTAAATGAACATAATCTACCTAAATATGTATGGGTTGAAGTAATTAGTACTGCATGTTTTGTAATGAATAGGATTATAATCAAACCATCTCTTAATAGAACACCCTATGAAAATTTTAAAATCTTAAATTTTAAAATCTTTCCAACTATAAGTCAATTTTGGCTCCCAATTCACTCCTTATGCATCATGATCATACTAATAATGTTTTTTAAGATTAAAATAAATCACTAACCTGAAATTAAAGATCTATTAGGGTTTATACATCTTTGATATATATATATTGACAAAAGCCCTTGACATTTGTATGTTCGGTTTCCTACTGCAATTTTATTTGTATAATACAAACTTACATGACTAGTTGCAAACTAAGGATCACAATCCCTAACCTTTAAGTGGTAAGAATCTATATCGTTGCCCTTAATAATATAATGTAATATTGGAAATCTCATGGTGCCATCACCTTAGACCAACGAAATCTTTCAAAAAAAGTTAGAAATTAGATTTATTCCTCCAATTCCAAATATAACCCATGAAAAAACTTGCAAGAGTTTTGAAACAACACAACTTCTCATGGTAATTCTAGTCTACCCTTTCAATAGAAGTAAAAAGTTCTCAAAAGTTAGACACCTCTTCGAGCTCACTTTGTATTGGGATGCAAATCAAATCTTTTAAACTGGTTTATACTTACTTTATGTTTGAGAGAATAGATTTTAGGACTTCACTTTAGATTTGTACAAATTTGAACAAAACACAATACAAAATTGTGTATAGTTTTATTAAAATCCATAAAAAAATAAAAAAAAACTAAAAATTCATATTTTCAAACACTATCTTATTGATAATATAATTTGATCTATGTCTTTCTTGTTGGAACCTATAAATAGATATGAACAAGCTCATTAATTGGCAAGGTTTAGCCCAAGTCCAAAAGGGCTTGAGATGTGATATCTTGATAGGGGATGTGGTAATTTTCAAGAAAAAAAATTATGATACAACACGATGACTTTGTGAGAATATATTATTAATAATTTTAAAAAATATATTTAGACAAACTTAGTATTATTGTCCCTCTATTTTCCATAAAATATTAAGGTGAAGTATATCTACGATTAATTCTATGCATATTTTTATTGCATTTATGTTGTATAATTTGATATCACATTCAAAAAACTACCATCAAACTAATAACATAGTAATTTCATTAAAAATGAAAAACATGCAATAATCTAGTAATGGAATACAAGAAAAGCATAAAAGTCATTTCGAGATGTGTCGGATTTTCCAGCAAACGTCTCAACTGTTAGACTAAGGAGTCATCCTCTTTTCTTATGCACACCCAAACCTCAAGAAACCTACCTTGTTGACCTCATAGGTCATGCTCGGTTTTGATCATGACAAATACTGTGTTATTTAATGGTTAATGAGTTTGTGTGCAGGTTCAAGTAGAGATTCATATTTGGTGCACAAAGACTTGCAGAGGACAAAGACCCTGAAATTTTATATGTTGTATTTTAATTTAAGTTTTTATTTAGGTCTGTAATAATTAAAGCTCAATGGACTATAATAATCAATGCATTACATGCATGATAGTGTGGATAAGCTTAAAGGACTTAGATTGGCCTTAGGACCCTTATATTTGCATAAACATATGCTCTATCATTTTAATATTAATCATCATATGTATAGGGACAATATTATAAAGAGAATTTGACCGAAATACCCTTGAAGGGCATGTTCGGTTGTCCAAACTTTAATGAATAGGAACCTTCGATGGATCGAACTTCCACCGGGTCAACATTTTGACCCTTCAGCCGACTGACTAAAAATATAAGGCAACGCCCTAGTCGACTGAACCCTCACGTGGGAAATCTCAATGCAATGGTTGACCGACCAATATAGTTCATTCTCATGTTGGTCGACCAAATTTTGTACTATTCGGTCAACCGTACCCAACACGGTCGACCAAAACGCAGACGTTCAGGAGTCGCCTTATGAATGGTCGACCAAACACATAGTTCAAATTTTCTCTTGTCTACCAAACTTAGCACTTCGGTGGACCGAACTCTCAAGATGGTCAACCGGTCCTCTTTGGTTGTCCGAATTTACCGTCGTTAAAACACTATTAAATATTATTAACCTCACTTAAACGTTTTCAAAAATGACATCTATGTCCTGAATGGTTATAATTTTTGGGAAGTCTATATAAACCCTCTCATTTGCAAAAAATAGGAACCTGATTAGCAATATCAATTAGCAAATACTCTATGAATTTCAAAAATCCTACACTCATTTTCAAGCTCCCTACACTCATTCTTACTCATTTCTACTACCAAAAAATCATCTAGTAAGAGTGTCATTGTGACTTTCTTAATACGCTTAGGCTCTCTCTTGTTCTTGCTGATTGAGATAAATTTTATTAGAGAGCAAGCTTCAAGTTTTTCTAGGAGACGTTGTTAGTAAGTCTTCCATAGAAAAACTTTTTTGAACTCGTGAGTTTTGCATCTTCATTGTAGTACTCAAAGAGTTCATATTACATTTTGGTTGTGAAATATTATTTTGCAAACTGATTTCAAATTTCCACTACAATTTATTTTGAGAAAAATATTTGTTAAAGATATTTGAAGTGTGCTTAAAATATTTGTTTCTACATTGTGATTGATTCCATTATCTTGACACAAAGATTCTCACATATATACTCTCACGTATTGATTATTATTTTTGCATCATATTGAGAGTAGATATTAAAACTACATTGAGCTTATCATATCTTATCATTTGATAGTGTGCTGATTATATTGTTGCAAAATTTGTTTGATTGAGAAGCATATAGTTTGTATGCAAATTTTATTAAGAAATCTGTTGTATTCTAGGGGGGGCCTGAGGTGGCTGTAATTCAGCTCAGGAAGGATTGTTTGTAAAGGTTGAGGTCAGCCATGTGTTAATTGACTTGGTTGAATTAGGTGATGCTCCCCTCGTTAAGTGAACTTATAGTGTAATCCTTGTGCTTGTTAGAAGGCGGGAATGTAGGTAGTTTGCCGAACCTCGATAATACTTTTGGGTTTCGCCTTCATTTACTGATTGATTGTGCATACTTAGTTAAATCAATTGTGTAATTTAATTTTCGATGATTATTTATATTAATTTTTTTTATGTGCACTAGATTGGCCTTAGGCTTGTGTAATACTATTGTTCGTAGATTGACCTAAGGAACAAATTTTTAAAATACCAACTTGCCCCCCTCTTGGGATTGCAGTAAAGCTACCAATTGGTATCAGAGCTTCGTAGCTTAGGCTTAATAGTTAAATTGCAAAAGATCCAAGATGGCTTATAGCACTATAACCCCTTTCCCCAAGGGACCCTCTTCCACACGACCTCTAGTTTTCAGTGGTGTTAATTAAACCTTCTAGAAACATAGGATACACATTTACCTTCAAAATATTGATTGGAAGGTGTGTAGAGTTGTCTCTAAGGGAAATTATGTTCTTATGAAAACGGAAGGTGAGACTAGAGTTCCTAAAACAGGGGAAGAATATAATGATGATGATATGAAAGTCGTTAGCTTGAATGCCATTGCCATGAATAATATGTATTGTGGTCTTGATGTTAATGAATTTAATTGAGTTATGGCGTGTTCAATTGCTAAAGAAATCTGGGATAAGTTCGAAGTCACTTATGAGGGTACTAGAGATGTAAAAGATAGTTGGATTAACATGTTGACGAGTGAGTACAAAGCATTTAGGATGAACACTGGTGAGTCCATTCAAATCATGTACACTAGATTCACACACATCATAAATTCACTGCATGCATTAGGAAAGACCTATCCTACACATGAGATGATTAGGAAAGTCCTTAAAGGCTTACCTCCTATTTGGGAAGCTAAGGCTACAACCATTTCTAAGGGTAGAGACCTTAAGGCCATGACAATAGATAAGTTAATAGGTTCACTAAGCACCTAGGAATTTGTTATAAATGAGAGACTTAATGAACATAATAGGTTGAGAAAAGTGGCTGCTTTGAAAACTTCCACTAATATATCTAGTGAGTGTAGCGAACCTAATTCTGGAGATGATATGGCCATGCTAACTAGAAAATTCAGTAGATTCTTCAGGAAGAATAGTAAACAATACAAAAGGTACAGGAAGTCTGAATTTGAGAAGGAAGAGTCGACTAAAAGAAATGAGAAATCAAATGCTATTATGTGCTATAACTGCAATCAGGTTGGGCACATCAAACCAGATTGTACCTTACTGAAAAAAGGAAGCTAGGAAAAAAGAAGAAAGCCATGAAATCGGGTACTTCATGGGATAAACTAAGTAGCAGTGACTTAGACTCAAACTGCAGTGATTCAAAGGTTGCTAACCTGCGCTTAATGGAAAATGGTGATGGGGTATTGTCTTCTTGTTCTTTATATTCATATTATTCTTTTGATGATAATTGTGATTATGATAGCATGCCTACCATTAGAGAACTGCATTTCGAATATATTTGTGTGTCTAAACAGTTGAATAAAATGATCGAGGAGAATGATGTTTCGAAAAAGAAATGCGAAAATTGGTCGAAATTATTTAAATTGCCAAAAAATTCTCATGCTTCGATTCTTAAAGAAAAAAATTTAAAAATTGATGAGCTTGAAAGAAAACTGGAAGATAGCTCCAAAATCGTTTTTAAATTTACCAAGGTGAAACGAAATTTTAAAAAACTCATTGGGGCCCAAAGAAACTCTCTTAGTAAAGAGGGTCTCGGTTTTAATGGTGTTGAAAATGTTAGAAGACATAATATTTATTTGGGACATTTTACACGCGAATCAAAAATCTCAAATCCCACGCAAAGATTCAAGGTGTCGAATGAAATGTTTTAAATGCAAGCAAATCATCCACATTCAATTTGATTGTCCACTCATGAATAAACTTGTGAGAATCAAGAAAGTGTGGATAGTTAAAGGTGATCCAGGCACTAACCCCTATGGACCCAACAAAATTTGGGGACCAGCATCAGTTAGTTAAACTTTCTTGCATGTGTGTTTTAGATTGTCCTCTTCAAAGGACAAGTGGTACCTAGATAGCGGGTGCTCATGGCATATAACTGGCAATAAAGTGAAGTTTGAATCCATCACTCCCAAGGATGGAGGATATGTGACATTTGGCGACAATGCAAAGTGGCACATCATCAGTGTAGGTAAGGTTGGTAAGGAACCTTCCCTTGTTATTGGTAATGTACTATTGGTTGATGGATTGAAACATAACTTGTTGACCATTAGTCAAATATGTGCTAAAATAAATGCATAGTTGAAAGTAAATCAAATAATGAAATTATTTTTACTAAAAATTGTCATGAAAATGTATATAATACTACTTTTGATAATCTAGCTTCACAATAGGTAACTTGTTTTTCTACGATAAATAAAGCTACTTGGTTATGACATAGTATCACGAGCTAAGCTTGTTCGGGGCATTATGCTTGCCTGTGACTGCTTATCTTGTGTTCTTAGGATGGGTTTCCATCATGTAAATACTAGTGTAGGGTTAATTTCTACTAGTAGAGTCTTTGTAAGACAAATAAGGCAGTATGACTCCTCAATCACTTTGATGTTTTCTAGTGCCAGGATGATAATTACATAAAAAACTCTTTAGGAGAGTGTGAGTGTTCATCGGTCATTGTAAAACTCACTAGTAATTGTCAACGTGCTTAGCCTACTTGCCTCCCTCGCTAAGTACAACATCTCAACCGAGGATTTGTGACTCACTCGAAAAATGAGCAGCTCGAAAGCTATCCCAAGTATAGGAGTTACGTCATGTAATATTAAGCCCAAGGGTTAGATCGTCTCCTCAGGGAATGCGTTTTAATCTCAAATTTTACGTTCTTCCAATCAAAATTAAAAATGCACTGAACTCAGTTCAGATTCGGGCTTTTCAAGATGGTTTAATTTCACTTCTGCCGAATTAGATGACACGTAATTTAAAAACCCTAAAACTAACATGTACTAAATAAAAGAAACAAGAATAGAAATCCTAGTTTACTTAAAGAAACATTGGGACACGCACTAATTAAAAATGGAAACTACAAATAAGGAATTAAAACACGTTAGAATAGAAACTCTAATCTACATAAGGAAACATTGACACACGCACTAATTAAAAATGGAAAGTACAAATAAGGAATTACATACGCAATAGAGATGCAATCAAAATCAAACACACTCACAAACAGTAAAAATCAAACCTTTAACAAAATTAAGAAATTGAATCAAAACCAAACTTCAAGGGGAACCAAGAACTGAGACAGAAATTATCCCTAACAACCTAAACTAGACTGAACACAATAAAGATGTAAGCTTTAATATGACTTGACCCTAAACTAAAACAAGTTTTGACAAAAAAAATATTTGAATTTAATTAAGAATGCTAAATTAAAATAACTATCAATTAGATAAACAAAGAGATTAATTTAACAATAATGAAATACTCAACATTACTCAACTTAAACAAAAAGAAAGAAAACTCCAATAACATTAAAAAAAAAAACTAAAATTTCTTCAATATTCCAAGATTCAAAGAAAAGTAAATAAAAGAAAGAAAGAAAGGAAAAGAGAGAGAGAGAGAAACAAATCCACGGAGCCATGAAGTTGCTGCTGTGCTGGAGAAGTTGCTGCTGGGCTTTGGTGGTCCTGCTATGGAGTCGGCTAGTGTTCTGCTGTGCTTGGGGACTGCTAAAGATGGTGGAGGAGGCTGGCCGTACTGCAAGAGGGCAGAGGAGGCCAAGAGAAACAGAAGAAAGGGGGAGAGTGAGGGAGGAAAGACAAAGGGAAGGAAGAGAGACAAGGAGAGAGAAGCAAAATTGAAAAGAACAAAAAAACAAACTAAAGAAGAAGAAGAAGAAAATATCCAATAACATTAAAAACACAACCTTTACTAATCATAGACCCTAACTAAATCGAATTTCGACAAAAAAAATATCTGAATTTAATTAAGAATGCGAAATTAAAATAACTATCAATTAGATAAACAAAGAGATTAATTTAACAATAATGAAATACCCAACATTACTTAACTTAAACAAAAAGAAAGAAAACTCTAATAACATTAAAAAAAAACTAAACTTTCTTCAATATTCCAAGATTCAAAGAAAAGTAAATAAAAGAAAGAAAGAAAGAAAGAAAAAGAGAGAGAGAAACAAATCCATGGAGCCGTGGCAGTAGCTGCGGCTGTGTGTGGGTTGGTTCGCGGCTGTGGCATGGAGCAAGGAACAGCGAGAGAGTGGCTCACGGATCTGCTGGTGCTGTTGGCGGTCACCGGAGAGAGCAACAAAGTGCAGCAGGAGCTTTTTGTGCTACGACAACAATGAGCAAAAGAGGTTTGAGCGAGAGAGAGAGAGAGAGAGAGAGAGAGAGAGAGAGAGGGATAAAGGGAA
The DNA here is from genome assembly GCF_029873635.1 of Malania oleifera. NCBI lineage: Eukaryota > Viridiplantae > Streptophyta > Magnoliopsida > Santalales > Ximeniaceae > Malania > Malania oleifera. Next base: position 84,226,520 of record NC_080418.1, on the reverse strand, counting down.
GGAGAACATAGAATAGAGAAAAGAGAAAGAGAGCGAAGCAGAATTTAAAAGAACAAAAAAAACAAACTAAAGAAGAAGAAGAAGAAGAAGAAGAAGAAGAAGAAGAAGAAGTATAAGAGGAGAATGGGGAGCCATGGGGGCTGCCTATGTAGGAATAGAAAGAGAAGGGTTAAATAGGATAGGGGGGAAAGCCCTAGACCCGAATAGGAAACCCAAATTGCTATATTTTTTTATTTTTTTCATTCTCTATTCATTGCAAATTCTGCTCTTCTGGAGCTCGTATCTCACAAAACTCAAAACACAAAAGTTGTAGATAATCCTTTCTTCTTTCTCTATAAATTTGAATCGTCTCAATCAGAGCTCAGATGGAAAAGTTATGTACAAAATACGAACAGGTGTCGGTTTTGATTCCCGGGAATTTTCCTGCGACAAAAAATTACAAAATTCTCATAAATAGTGCAATAAAATTCAAGAATGATGATTTTGACACTTTATTAAAATATTGAATAAATTTGGACATTTAATTAAAAATATAAACCGTAAAGCCCGGGTTAAGCGTCCAATTACGCAGTTTCGGCGCGTAATCAATTTGTTAATGAATTACGTTTGCTTCAATGTTTACTGCTTGCTTGCCATAACTTTCATGAATTGATTAATATTTCTGCTGCTATTTGAATGAATTTTAATGAAAGTGCTTCGTGGATGAATGTTGGTAAACGATGGGCTGGCTAGTTAAGCAATAGTGCTTTAGCTAGCGCCGCACGGCCCTTCACAATGGTGTGAATATAGTCGGACCTTGACATTTGGTATTAGAGCCAAGTCGGTGACACTTGGTGAGAGCCCAAGGTTGAGTTGCTACATGAATTCGATTGCCTTCGTTGTTGGATTTGGGAAGCTTTGGTAAGTGACCATGGCACCAAACACTGCTGAGAGGATCAGCGTGCTGGAAGCACAGGTTGAGACAACAACCAACACTATGGCTGCGGAGGTGGCCTAGATGAGGGAACTTGTTGATGAGGTGATGGGTCACAAAAACATCAAACGGGTTTGATAAGCGACATGTCAGAGGACTTTCGCCACACAGTGGAAGCTTTGTAGTCGCGGATGGCTGATCTAGACGCAAAGGTGAATCTGATGGTTCTTGTTATGGGGAACTCCAACACTCCGGGAGTTAGCAAGACCAAGGTGCTAGAACCCAGGACATATGGGGGTGCCCGAGATGCCAAGGAGTTAGAGAATTTCTTGTTTGATGTGGAGCAGTACTTTCGCGTTGTGAGGATGGCCTCAGAACAGGCAAAGGTGGATACTGCGACCATGTACTTGATTGGTGATGCCAAATTGTGGTGGCGTACCAAGTACAGAGAAATTGAAAATGGAAGTTGTGTAATTGATAGTTGGGTAGACTTGAAGAGAGAGCTCAAGGCCCAATTCTTTCGTGAAAATGTTGAGTATAATACAAAGAGAAAACTGAGAGATCTCAAGCATACAGGGTCAATCAGCGAATATGTGAAACAATTTTTTGCTTTAATGTTGGATATTTGGGATATGTCGGAGAAGGACAAGTTGTTCTATTTTCATGAGGGGATGAAACCATGGGCAAGAACTGAACTTCATAGTCAAAGGGTTCAAAGCTTGTCAACCGCACAAGCGGTTGCAGAACGCTTGACTGACTACGCTGGTGATGATACTGCTTCGTCAAAATGGTTTGGAGAAGAGGGAAAGGGTGGAAAGTCTTTCAAGAATGGCAAACCTAAGAGTGGGGAAGCTAACTCTAAATCATCAACCTTAAAGGAAGCTTCGTCGTCTCAAGGGTTTAACACACCCAATGGAAAGGGAAAGGGTAAACTTGAGTGTTTCTTATGTCGAGGTCCTAATAGAGTTTTTGAGTGCCATCACAAAGCATCACTTAATGCTTTACAGGCTTCCATTGCAGAGCAGGCAGTGGAAGATGAGGGGGAAGAGGATGACGCCCCGAGGGTGGGTTCAGTGCGGTTCGTGAACGCATTGGAAAAGCAGGCAAAAACACCGAAAGTTACATAAGCAAAAGGGTTAATGTTTGTGGACTTGAGGATAAATGGGAAGAGTACTTGCGCTATGGTGGATATGGGAGCTACTCATAATTTTGTTTTGCAGTTGGAAGTAGGGAGACTCAACTTATCCTTAGAGAAGGATACATGACGCATGAAAGCAGTTAACTCTATAGCCTAGCCTACTCTAGGAGTAGCCAAGCAAGTGGCTGTAAAGCTTGGACAGTGGTAAGGTCATGTGAATTTCACAGCGGTGCCATTGGATGAATTTCCAGTCATTCTAGGAATGGAGTTCCTTAGGGGGACGAGGGCAGTGCTAATGCCTTCGGCTGGTCCCCTGTGTATGATGGGAGATCACTCGTGCATGGTGCAAGTTGTTGCAACGAAAGGAGACGACGGGAAGTCCCTTTCAGCCATACAACTCAATGAGGGATTAGGTCAGGGTGAGCAGACACGTCTAGCCACGATGGTGGTAGACAAAGAAGTAGGCTAAGAGCTGGAGCCTACGACCATCCAAGCGATGTTGGATGAGTATAAGGAGGTGTTCCCGGATAAGCTACCTCACAATTTGCCTTCACGATGGACTGTGGAGGATGGGATCGAGTTGTTATGATGAGTGAAACCACCTGCTAAAGGGCCATGTCAGATTGCGCTTTGAGAGATAGTAGAGTTGGAGAAGCAACTTGATGAATTGGAAGCGGGATGTGTTCGCCCTTCCAAAACACCATTGGGAGCATCGGTGTTGCTTCATAGGAAACATGAAGAGCATCTACGGACGGTGTTCGACATGCTGAGGGGAAATAGTCTGGATGTGAAGAAAGAGAATTTCTCTTTCGCTCGACGGAGCAACAAATTCCTTGGTCAAGTGGTTGAACAAGGTCATATCCAGAGGGATATGGAGAAGGTAAGGATGATTCAAGAATGGAAGATCCCGACAATAGTGAAGGAGTTGCGTTCCTTTCTTGGCCTTACTAGATACTGAAGGAAGTTCGTTGAGGGGTATTCGTGGAGAATGACTCCAATGACAGGACTACTGGGGAGGTTTTATTGGCCGCACATACGGGATGATGTGGTTGATTATACCAAAACTTGTCTCTTTTGCCAACAAGATAAGGGGGAGCGGAAGAAGTATAGTACTTTCATGGCCGCACCAAAGTATTGTTTGGCAGTGGGGATGACACAATTGTTCCTTGTGACTATTGTGAAACATTGGGGTGTTCCCCAAGTTATTATTTGTGACCAAGATTTAATGTTCACTGACAATTTCTTAACAAAGTTTTTCAGGATATTCAGGTCACATCTTGACATCTCTTTGAGTTATCACCGACAGACAGACGAACAGATGAAGAGATTCAGAGAGCTGCTAGATGAGTAATTATGCCATTTTGTCAATGACAACCAGAAGAGTGGCATGCAACTACTTGATGTGGCTCCGTTCTGTGGCAACGCCCAAAGGTGCTCAACAACCAACAAGAGCCTTTTTGAGCTTGTTACATGGCAGCTTCCGCTGTTACCTCGCACAGTGGGTGAGCCATATAGACGAAAGAGTCCTAGGGCGTACATCTTCACCAGTGAAAGGAGACAGAATGCAGACTTTGCCCAAGCCTATATAGAGAAAGCTTCTGAGCAGATGAAGAAGTGGGCAGATCAGGAGAGAAGACCGTAGTTTCATGTCAACTGCCTCAAGCCATTCAACGCCAACACCAACGACCTGAGTAGAATTCAGTCAAACAGCGCAGAGTTGAAGACAGTGCAACTTGACAGACATGAAGTTGAAGAGATCCTTGCAGATAGAAAGTTTTTATCCTCAAGGAAGAAGCGGCAAAAGTTCCTAGTGAAGTGGAAGTGCCTTTATGATAAAGGAATCAGCTGGATTTCTGCGGAAGATTTGAAGTCATTCGTGGACAAAGTTGAAGTGTACCTATCGCCAAAAGTCTATGAGGATGTCGACCGCATAAGTAGAAGAGAATGTCATGAGCTAAGCTTGTTCAAGGCATTATGCGTGCCTGTGACCACTTATCTCGTGTGCTTAGGATGGGTTTCCATAATGTAGATACTAGTGTAGGGTTAATTTCTACTAGTAGATTCTTTGTAAGCCAAATAAGGCAGTATGACTCCTCGGTCACTTTGATGTTTCCTAGTGCCAGGATGATAATTACATAAAAACCTCTTTAGGGGAGGGTGAGTGTTCATCAGTCATTGTAAAACTTACTAGGAATTGTCAACGTGCTTAGCCTACTTGCCTCCCTCGCTAAGTACAACATGTCAACAGAGGATTTGTTAATGAATTATGCTTGATTCAATGTTTACTGCTTGCTTGCCATGGCTTTCATGAATTTATTACTATTTGCACTACTATTTGAATGAATGTTAATGAAAGTGCTTCATGGATGAATGTTGGTAAATGATAGGCTGGCTAGTTAAGCAAGAGTGCTTTAGCTAGCGCCTCACGGCCCTTCACAAAGGTGTGAATATAGTTGGACCGTGACACATAGGCACTCAGGACATGCTAGCATGGACTTATTGTCAAAACTATTAAGAAAAGATTTAGTGAAAGGATTGCCTAAAACACCATTTGTGAAAGATAAAATTTGTGATGCATGTCAAATGGGTAAGCAAACAAAAACAAGTTTGAAGAAAGAGAAATTCATATCTACCACTAGACCACTTGAAATGCTTCACTTAGATTTATTTGGTACTAACTCTGTGCAAAGTCTAGGTGGAAAATCATATGCTTTTGTTATTGATGATGACTATTCTAGGTTCACATGGGTGCTATTTCTCTCACATAAAAATGAATCATGTGAATAGTTTACTAAACTATGCAAGAAAATTCAAAATGAAAAAGGTTATAAGATAACTAAAATAAGAAGTGGTAGAGGCACTGAATTTAAAAATGATGACATAGAAAATTTTTGTGACCTAGAGGGCATATCACACAACTTTTCTGCACCTAGTACCCCTCAACAAAATGGTGTGGTAGAAAGAAAGAATAAATTATTACAAAAAATGGGTAGAACAATGCTAAATGAACATAATCTACCTAAATATGTATGGGTTGAAGTAATTAGTACTGCATGTTTTGTAATGAATAGGGTTCTAATAAGGTCATCTCTTAATAGAACACCCTATGAAATCTAAAACGACCATATACCTAATATTTCTTATTTTCATGTGTTTGGCTGTAAATGCTTTGTGCTTAGGGATAATGAGCATTGAGGGAAATTTGATTATAAATATGAGGAAGTCATTTTCCTAGGTTATTCTCTTAATAGTAAAGCATATATAGTATTTAATAAGAGAAATTTAACTGTCATTGAGTCTACTCATGTTGTATTTGATGAATCTAATCCATTTTCTAAGAAAGATGATGAAGATGATATTGACATTAGAAAATTCTTAGACAAGCTATCTCTTGAAAATAATGTGAATGAAAATTTAAAAATAAATGATAAATCATGTGAAGATAATAAAAATGAGAGTGAGGTTTAGGAGCTGCCTAAGGATTGGAAATTTATTAGGAATCATCCCTTAGATCAAATCATAGGTGAACCTTCACGTGGTATAGCCACCAGATCATCCTTAAGAAAGCTAGTGAGTCGCTTTGCTTTCCTATCCCAAGAAGAACCGAAAAAATAATAAAGAAGCCATAGAAGATGAGTCTTGGGTGATGTCTATGCAAGAAGAACTTAATCAATTTAAAAGAAGCAAAGTGTGGACCCTAGTTCCTATACCTAATGATCATACAATTATTGGAACTAAATGGGTATATAGAAATAAGAAGGATGAGAATGAGGTTGTAATTAGGAATAAGCATAGACTACTTGCCCAAGGTTATAATCTGGAGGAAGGGATAGATTTTGATGAAACATATGCTCTTGTTGCTAAAATGGAAGCCATCCGTATGTTACTTGCTTATTATGCTTTTAAGAACTTTTAATTATGTCAAATGGATGTTAAAAGCACATTTGTTAATGGCTACATTAATGAACAAGTGTATGTAGAACAATCACCTGGTTTTGAAAATCATAAATATCTATATCATGTATACCGGTTGTCCAAAGCCTTGTATGGATTGAAACAAGCTCCTAGAGCTTGGTATGAGAGGCTTAGTGGTTTTCTATTAGAAAATGGGTCTCATGGAAAAATTAACACTACACTTTTCTTTAAATCTAAAAATGATGATATGCTCCTTGTGCAAATTTATGTAGAAGATAATATTTTTGGAGCAACTAATGAGGATTTGTGTAATGAATTTACCAAATGCATGCAAAGTGAATTTGAAATGAGCATGATGGGTGAACTTAATTTCTTCCTAGGGATGCAAATTAAACAAGCTAAATATGGAACTTCATATGCTAATCAAAATACGTTAGGGACTTGCTCAAGAAATTCAATATGGAAGATGGTAAAATTCTTAGCACTCCTATAAGTTCTTCTTCTAAATTAGATAAAAATGAGCAAGGAATTCTTGTTGATGTAAAATTATATCATGGCATAATTGAGAGTCTTCTATATCTCACAGGTAGTGGGCATGGTATTATGTTTAGTGTGTGCATGTGTGCTAGGTTTTAGGCCGCTCCTAAGGAGTCTCATCTATTAGCAATCAAACGAATCCTTAGGTATATAGTTGGAACCATAGAGTTAGGATTATGGTATCCTAAGCACACGACCTTTAAGATCTTAGCTATACTGATGTAGACTTTGCCGATAGTAAGGTTGATAGGAAGAGTACTAGTGGAACTTGTTACTATTTAGGACAATCTTTCGTTTCTTGGTTCTCCAAGAAATGTAAGTCAATTGCCTTATCCAGAGCCGAAGCAGAATATATTGTGGCTGGTAGTTGTTGTGCTCAAACTCTATATATGAAACAATAACTTGTGGATTTTGGATTGCACTACGATACAATACTGATTAAATGTGATAATACTAGTGCAATAAATATATCAAAGAACCCTATCTCACATTCACGAACTAAACATATTGAGATTAGACATCATTTCCTTCGTGATTATGTGTAGAAAGGAGATATGACACTTGAGTTTGTGTGCACAGATGAGCAGTGGGCCGATATTTTGACCAAATCCCTTCCGGAAGATAGGTTCATGCAAATTAGACAAGAACTAGGTCTAATTCATAGTAGAGATGCCTCCTAGATTTTAGATAGAGTGCATAAACTTAGGGGGAGCTTCTTAACAAAGAAAACATACGGCTCTGAACTTTAAATCTATCATTGCATTATACATTATGAGTTTGTATGTGTTTTGAAAATGTATGACCATTATATATCTTGCATGTTTAAGAGTTATATTTATGTTTTGTGTCTTGAACGTACTAGTCTATTTGGGTTAAGTAGTTGTGGATAAACTATTAATTTTAAAAACTCAAAACATGTCATTTCTATACAAGTATTTTTGGGAAAATGTCCTATTTTCAAATGGCATGCTACCGAAATTTCTAAAAAATTTTCAAATCTATTTTGTATATTATTGCATCATACCCAATGCCTATGACTATTTATTCATAGCCCTTTTTGCTGTTGCCAAAAGAGGTAGAAAAAAAGAGGCAAAAATTCGGTCGTACTTAAAAAAAAAAATAAATTTTGTATTGATAATTCTTTAACATTATGCATATTGTCAAGGGGAGCCTTTTAAGGCTATACCCACTTTTTTTATGGTGTATTTGTCATCATCAAAAAGGGGGAGAATGTTGACCTCATAGGTCATGTTCATTATGACAAATATTGTGTTATTTAATGTTCAATGAGTTTGTGTGCATGTTCAAGTAGAGATTCCAATTGGTGCACATGGACTTGAAGAGGATAAAGACCATGAATTTTTATATGTTGTATTTTAATTTAAGTTTTTATTTGGGTATGTAATAATTAAAGCTCAATGGACTATAATAATCAATGCATTACATGCATGATAAGGTAGATAAGCTCAAAGCACTTAGATTGACTTTGGGACCCTCATATTTGCATAAAAATGTGCCCTATCATTTTAAAATTAATCATCATATGTATAGGGACAACATTATAGAGAGAAATGGACTAAAATACCCTTGAAGGGCATGTTCGGTTGATCGAACTTTAATGAATAAGGACCTTCGGTCAACTGAACCTCCACTAGGTCAACATTTTGACCCTTCGGTCGACTGACCAAAAATATAAGGTAATGCCCTGGTCAACCGAACCACCACGTGGGAAAACTCCACAGTCGACCGACCAATATAGTTCATTCTCATGCTGGTTGACCAAAGTTCGTATTGTTCGGTCAACCGAACCCAGTACGGTTTACCGAACCGTGGAGATTTAGGAATCACCTTATGAATGGCTGATCGAACATATAGTTCAAATTTTCCTTGGTTGGCCAAACTTAGCACTTTGGTTGACTGAACTCTCAAGATGGTCGACCGGTCCTCTTGGGTTGTTCGAATTTACTGATGTTAAAACACTGTTAAATATTATTAACCTCACTTAAACATTTACAAAAATAACATCTATGTCCTGAATGGTTATAATTTTGGGAAAGTCTATATATACCCCCTCACTTGCAAAAATTAGGAACTTGAATAGCAATCTTAATTAGAAAATACTCTCTGAATTTCAAAAATCCCTACACTCATTTTCAAGCTCCCTATACTCATTCTTATTCATTTCTATTGCCAAAAATCATCTTGTAAGAGTGTTATTGTGACTTTCTTAATAAGCTTAGGCTCTCTCTTGTTCTTGTTGATTGAGAGAAATTTTATTAGAGAGCAAACTTCAAGTTTTTTTAGGAGACTTTGTTAGTAAGTCTTCCATAGGAAAACTTCTTTGAACTCGTGAGTTTTGCATTTTCATTGCAGTACTCAAAAGGTTCGTATTGCGTTTTGGTTGTGAAATATTATTTTGCAAACCGATTTCAAATATTTACTGTGATTTATTTTGAGAAAAAATTTTATTAAAGATATTTGAAGTGTACTTGAAATCTTTGTTGCTGCATTGTGTTTGATTCCATTATCTTGACACAAAGATTCTCACGTATTGATTGTTATTCTTGCATCATATTGAGAGTAGATATTAAAACTAAGTTGAGCTTATCATACCTTATCATTCGGTAGTGTGCTGATTATATTGGTGCGAAATTTGTTTGATTGAGAAGAATATAGTTTGTACGCAAATTTTATTGAGCAATCTATTGTATTCCAGGCGTGGCCTGAGGGGGCGGTAATCCAGCTTGGAAAGGATTGTTTGTAAAGGTTAAGGTTAGCTCTATGCTAATTGACCTAATTGTATTAGGTACCGCTCCACCTGTTAAGTGAGCTTACAGTGTAATCCTTGTGCTTGTTAGCTAAGGTGGGGACGTAGGTAGTTTGCTGACCCTCGATAACACTTTTGGGTGTCGCCTTCATTTACCGCTTTATTGTGCATGCTTAGTTAAGTCAATTTTGCAATTTAGTTTTTGTTGATTATTTATATTAATTTATTTTATATGCACTTGATTGACTTTAGACTTGTGTAATACTACTGTTAGTGGATTGACCTAGGGAACAAATTTTTAAAATGCCAATTCACCCCTCCCCCCTCTTGGGATTGTAGTCTAACACACCTGATGGAACTCCTTATGAAATGGAATAAAACCTTACCTCTGTGCAATTGTCACCATCTTCAACTATTCCTCCTCCATCACAAATCACCTCTAAACCCTTTGACCAAATCTATATTGCCTCCTACTACAAATCCAACTCAAGAAGAGAAATCCCCCTCACCTAACTCATAATCTTTGTGGTCGAACCTTTCCCTATATTAATCTTGCAGGGTTATAATGTATATTGGTATCTCTCCTTAAATTACAAAAACATATTCATTTCTTCATTCATCAAAAATAAAATTTTGTCACCATACACTATTCATTTTGATTTCCTTTAACTTTTTTAGGTTAAAGGGTGGATGAAATTGTGTTGTTCAATGGCCCGACCTCAGGAAAATTTTTCTATGTGTTTTATTTGAATCTAGAACACAAAACGGGGACAGTACGATGCGGTATCTTAAGGTTTTATGTGCACTCCACACACATGGATCTTGAACCCTCTTATTAGGTTTTCGTATTTGATGTTCTCCTAGCTAGCATTTTTTAATTGAAGAAAGAATCATTCACCATATTATTACAAACTTACTGTTGCCCCGAGGTTGCTTAATGTCCTTTGCTAGTAGGGGTGAGCAACGATCAGTACGGTTAATTTGGTAAATTAATTGAGTTATCTAAAAAAAGTTTGGTTAAAAAATCTTAACCAAGCTGAACAGAAATTCCATATTAACCAAGCTCAAAATTGACTGATGCGAATTTTGATTAAATCAGTTAACTGATTTTAACCGATTTAATACTTTAATATATATAAAATCTAAATAATATATATAATATATAAATTATTTTAATATATAATATATATATATAATTTGAGTATATGTAATATATAAATTATTTTAATATACATAATATATATCATTATTAATTATTAATTTATAATATTCATTTAATTCAGTTAACCAAACATATTAAACTCAAAAATCGAACCAAAACTTGAAAACTAAAATTCAACAAAAATGAAAATTGAGCCGAACCAAATAAATTTTTAACCAAATCGAACTAATCAAATTTACTCAGTTAATTTGGTTAATTCGATTTTAACCAAATTATACTCACCCTTTGTTGCTAGCATTTAAAGTTTAATAGATCTCTTGGTACATACTTAAATAATTATTATGTTGAGAGTATTTGAATGATGATTCATTTGATATATGAATGTCTTGGTTGAATTTTTCATTGAACCTTTAAATAATTTTAAATGGTTGAGTCTTGTATGAAATTTAAAATATCTTTGTGAAAATTAAACTTTTTAACTTTTTTGAACATTATGCTAGGAATATCTTGTCACTAACAAATTTAAAATCTCTTTTTAATGAAAATGTAGCCTATTGCATCTTTGAAAGTTTTTTAACATTGAGAATCATGATATCTTGTATTTGATAATAGTTTTTAAGCTTTGTAAATCAAATTGAAATAATCGCCAGCCCAAAGTTTCATCTAATTGAAATTTTCTTATATTATAATTACACTTGAATGAGTTTAATTGAATAGTCATTGAAAATTTGTCATCTTATTCTTTCATTGAAAATTTGAAATTTGTGACAAATTTGTTTTGTAAATAGAGGACAGAGCTTTGACTATAAGATTAAACTTGGTAACTTTTTTTCAAAATCCTCATAATGAAAATGAATCTTTTGTACTTGTTTTGAGCTTATTGTTGATTATTTTTTTATCCTTGATAGTGTGCGTTTCTTGGTTATTTGTTGCTTGTTTATTGTATTTTTTTTAATACTTGATTCTTTTCCAAAAGCACCTCCATTTGTCTTAAATTTTTTAGCAAAAATTCATGAGGCAAAGAGGGCAGTCAATCAGCTAAAGGATGTAGTTGGCTAGGCCTAGGTAGAAAGCCTTAGGTGGTTGATTGGGTGCTTTAGGCACTCATCTGGTTTGCAACATGTCTTTTCCTACAACCCTTTGAAACGCTTTTTTTTCTTCACTTTTTCTCCTCTCTCTCACATGGTTCTCCTTCCTCCTTTTCATGATCTCCCCTTGAGCTATAGCTCCAAGCTTCCATTTGTGGGCCAAATCTCTTTATTCAAACACTTCCCCCTTCCTTCTTCATCATTACTACTAGTTTATTTTTGCTCCTTCCATGACTTCTATAAGTGTTTCTGGTCGTGGTTGGCATTACAAGTCAACAACAAGGAAGAATGCTTCTTGGTTTTTTGCTTATTTTCTTGTTCATGGTAAGCCTCTCACTCTCGCACAAATCGTTACCTTAAACATTTACTCTTACTTTTAAAATGTCAAATTTCCTTAGTATTTCATAAAAATATAGTTCTCCCATTGTTATTGAGTTTTATCATGATCTCATAGTGAGTTATGACTATTAATCGGTCACCTCCAAGGTCCAAGGAACCTTTATTTACCTCGATATGTTTGTCATCTACCAACTTTTAAATATTATTGATTCTAGGCACCTTTATTATCATTCGTCCCACAGGGATTTACCAACCCCATCCCCCCTCATAATTTCGTATGTGCCCGCATTGCCTATAAATCCATTGATCTAGCTTCTCCTGATCATGTCGCTAGCAAGATCATCGCTTATAATGCCATCCGTAGATGGGGACATTTCGACATGGAAATGGGATTATAGGCCAAAATCCTTTAAGCACTAGTTAATGACATTTTAATTAACCTATGGTATATCATTCTAAATTATAAGATTAGTTGCTTCCAACCTCCTTAGGCATTATCCATTGTCTAACTTATGGCACACTCCTTGCCTCTTTTTTCATTTGCATCGACTATGTGAGTGCAGGGTCTCTCCCAGCTTACCTACTGGCATTGACAACGTAACTGCCTCTGGAATGGTTCTTGATGACTTTGTTGCTTCTTTCGACCTTATTGTTGGAGAGGATCTAGTTGATGATATTGCTAATGATGATGATGAGAATGGTGATGACCCTCCAACTACTTGTTCAGATTTAGATGACCTAAACAATCGAATGAAGGAGCTCGTGTTGGAGCAATCACATATTTGTGATGCGATATAGACCATAAGCCTTTAGATGTGGAAGATGGGCACTTCATTATGCTAGGAGATAGCTGCACATATGGACTAGATTCGAGCTAATCAACATCGTATCTTTCAACATATAATGTAGTTCTTATCCCAACAATACACACTCCCACCACTTCCTTTGTGATTCTTGTTGCTTTTAATTACTTATTGGTACTATACTATCTATTCGACATCTTTACTTTCTATTGTGTGTATGGACTTTATTGACTTGAATTATGTATGGTTTTTGAACTTGATAGAATTAAGTGTGGTTTTATACCTTCCCCCTTCCTTTTGATGTTGACAAGAAGGGAGAAATTTTGAAAAATGTTTGATTGGATGTGTGTTTGGTGTATAATATTGCAAATATGCAAGCTGAATGAGATATGTTGTAAAACTGCATACTAATTGAGATGAATTATGATACTACATGCTGGTTGAGATTGAGATGATTGGTGTGTTGTAGCACCCTACTATGTTGTTTGGGCAATATTGAATTATCATTTTTGTGGAGCATGATAAAAATGTAATATTGAATTTTAATCTGAAACATTGCCAAAATTTTTACAAATACATATGCATATTTGAGAAATTTTCATTTTTTTTCTCTCAAAAACCTTTTGAGCATATTGTTGAATGACACCATTGCGAAAATTTAAAACTTTTTAAAATCATGGTCTTTTGAAAATTTTGCAAGTATGAACTTTTTGGAAACTAGACCTCTTAAGTTCAAACTTTTCTTTCAAATTGTCGTCAAAATGGAAAAACTCAAACCCCTATCTTAAAATTGTTGAAAAACTTGAAACTTTGTGCTTGAAAGTTTAAATATTTTTTTCTTCACCCCTCTATTATTGGTTTTGATGATGTCAAGGGGGGAGAAAAATGAAAAGTAGGAACTTGTAAAAATAAGCATATTGAAAAACATTATTTATCCGTGCTTCATTAACTATTATCATTTAATTTTTTCCTTCTTTTTTTCAAATAATATTGAAAAACATTATTTATCTGCGCTTCATTAACTATTATCATTTAAATTTTACAAGTTTATCCTTTTTTTTTTGTCATAATAAAAAATTGAGAGATTATTAGCCCCAAGGTTTCATTAACTATGTTTTGATTAAAAGAAGCTATTGTCGACTAATGGCTTTGTGCTTAAGTTGTGTTTCTACAAGAATTGAGCCACTTAAGTTGGAGAAAAGCTAACGAATTGAGAGAAGCATTTAAAGACTTTAATTCATTTATTTATTGTGTTTCTCACTCAATTGTATTGTAATTTGATTTTTAAAATCATGAGAAAACATAAGGCAAAGCACTAATAGACCTAAACTATTAAAATGAAAACACATAATAGATTGAACCTCAGCCTTGTGCTAGGGGCGGTTGACTAATTCGGCAATTCTTTCCTCCAATGGTCTATTTTTCCTCTCTAACGACTAGTTAGCGGTCAACCAGACCTAGTAAGCAATCAATTGGCTTGGCCAATAAAAGGTTTCTAACTAGCAAAAAATTACTAGTTTTCTTTAATATATATATATATATATATATATATATATATATATATATGCCCTCCTAAGCCTTAAGAATGCAAGAGAAACTATTCATATTGCGTATCAAAGTGCTCTAGCCTCAATACTCTCTTATTCTCTCTTTGCGATTTATTTTTGCTCATCCTTAAGAGATAGTCTAGAACACTCTTAAGCCTCATCTGGTCATTCTTTTAGAGTTTCTCCTAAGATTTGAATTGTAAAAATTTCCTTATGAGGACATTTGAATTATAAATTTTTCCTTGTGATGATATTTAAATTGTAATCTCCCTTGTAAAATTTGATTTACTTGTCTCTGTAGAAAACAAAAAGGTTGTAAGAGATATCCTTGCCACTATTAAAGTAAGGGGTATAGTGGAACCTCAAGGTGATTCACCTTAATTGGGTGGATGTTTGCTATTTGTCGAACCACTATAAAAAGGAGTTTGTTGTCTCTCTTCCCTTCTTTCTTTGATTTAATTGGTTTTAGACTTGTGTATTTGTATGCTTGTTTAATATGGTACAAATCTTTACATCAAACAGTTTTAAATTTATAAACCCAGTTCACCCTGCCTTTTTGGGTTGCCTTTCGGCCTTCACAATTGACTTGTTCTTAAGGGTTTGGTGACCTTGAACTTACTTGTCCTCAAAAGTTTTCTGACCTCAAACTGATTTGCCCTCAAAGTTTTAGTGACCTTGGATTGACTTATACTTAAGGGTTTGGTGATCTTCAATTGACTTGTCCTTAACGGTTTGGTGATCTTGAATTAACGTGTACTCAATGGTTCGGTGACCTTAAATTGAATTTTCCTCGAGGGTTTGGTGACCTCAAATTGATTTGTCCTCAAGGGTTTGGTGACCTCAATGTGATTTTTCCTCAAGGCTTTGGTGACTTCAAATTAACTTGTTCTTAAGGGTTTGACAACATCAAACTAACTGGTCTTCAACGGTTTGAAAACCTTGAACAAGTATCTTTAAGAGGCAAGAGATAGGTCTCAAGGGTTTGAAAACATTGAACTGACTTGTCTACTTAAAAGTTTGGAGAGTTTAGAGATTTAAACTAACTTCCCCAAGAAAGATAAATAAAAAATACTTTAAAGATTTGATGACTCCGAACTAACTTTCCTAAATAAAAGAGAAGACCTTAGAGATTTAATGACTCCGAACTAACTTTCCCACTTGAAAAGGTAAAAGTTATACCTATAGAATTTGATGACCTAGAACTAACATAGCCCTAAAAGGAAGGTGACAAATCTCAAATATTGGGCGACTCCAAATTGACTTGCCCCTAAAAGACAGACCTCAAAGATTTGATGACCTTGAATTGACTTGAAATAACACAAGTAGTGTGTAGTGCAAGTGATATAAAAAAAAAAAAAAAAAACTAAATGTTAAAACAAAAAGGTGTAATGCTTACCCAAGAAAGTCATCAACCATTGCTTGAACGTCATCATTACCTATGTTTGTGAACTTCCAATGACTTTAGTTATGCCAAACTATAAGGGCTTAGTATAACGTCCTACTCAAATATGTGAAGGCTTGATTCAATGTTTCTTTCATATTTTTTTTTTTAAGAAAAAAAAAGAAAAACAAACATAGATCCTTTGGAGACTAAATAGCCATTGTCAAAATCAAAACCCAAGCCAACTTCTCTAATTATACTAAGAGGTAAGCATCAAATGTGGACTTGAATTTAGTAAAAAAAAAATAAAAATCATGATCTTGTTTTTTTTTTTCTTTTCTTCTATTCAAAACAAAGTCAATATGTCATACAAATTAGTTTCAAAAATATGTCAACGTAGCAGTTTGGCATAGACCTATGCATAAAGGGGTTAGGATAACCCAAATGTAAAATTTGATTGCAACAATATCACCCCTCCTGAATCTTATGGCAAAGATGGAAAATAGTTGGACATTACTATTGTGTTCTTCATAAAAGCAAATCTTAAAAAAAAAAACTACATAGTATTTACATCGCCAGTCTTTGATAGCAGCTATTTTGATATGATGAATTTTAGGTATGATTAAACTAATGCAACTATCCCAGTGTCATGGTGTGAACTATTCTTTTTTTTTTCTTTATCTATTTTCTTTTCTTTTCTTATTAAATTCCCATATTCCCTCTTGGAACCATTTTTAGTTTTCATGAAGAGTTGGCTATTGCCAGCACCATGCATAGTGTTAGAATTGGTGTATTCCCAAGTGGGTGGGGGGGGGGGTGAATAGGAATTTTAAACTTTTCTCCTAGGTTAAACTAGATGTTAGCAGAATATTACAACCTAGGGTCTTTCTATGCAGTTTCAAATACGCTGATAAATATAATATATGAAAATTTAAATCAAGCACATCATTCACATAATAACATACACGTGTGGTAAATATAAAGTGTGGAAATATCAACAAACACACGATATGTTATCGGGGTTCGGCCAATTGTGCCTACATCCCTGCCTCTAGCTTGCAAGCCCAAGGATTCTATTAATAGCTCACTTAAGGGTGGAGCGGCACCGATTACAACCAGGTCAATTACCACAGGGCTGACCTTAACCTTAACTAGGTCAATTAGTAGGGCTGACCTCAACCCAAATGCCTTAACAGGATGGCACACCTAGCTTTCCTAACTGGGTCTAAGCCAATCTGGGAGTATTCCAGGGCTAGTCCCCCTCTTCAGGCCCGTGCCTAGAAATACAACAGTATTTGCAATCAAATAATATTGGTATAGTGATTGTGCTTTCGTGCAAAGCAGATATGTATCCAGATGCGCTCAGTCACATACACCACAAGATGATTTAATATGTAAGCTTAGTGTGGTCTAGTATTTCAACTCTTATATATATATATATATATATATATATATATATTTACTGTCAGTGTAATGAGTGCATGAGAGTATCAATCAAGCAATCTTTGTATCACAAGATATTCAGCCAAGGTGTTATCACAAATATATCAATCAAGTTTCATGTATATTAATCAGTATGATATCTCAGTAATGTAGATCAGATAATGCATATGCTTGGTTTGCAAAGGATGAGTAATCTTTGTATTCAGCAAATAATATGTGTGTGAATAACTTTCGCACAATGATTAATATCACAAACACAAATATCTTCTCACAACTATATCAAATATGAAGCACAAGATATTTGAGTATGTTTTGAAAACAATTTTGCAACCCAAAGACAAATACAAGTTTCCTAAGAAATTGCAACACAAATGCAATACTCAGAAGCTTAGGCGAGTCTTCTTAGGATAGGCTTACGAACAAAGCCCCCTAAGAATTCCCCAATTTAGCTCTCATAAAATTCGAATCAATCAAATACAAATAGGAGAGCAAACCTATAGCAATAAACACTCAATCAACTTACAAAGAGTTTAATCAGTATGAGAAGGTAAGTATGAGTGTAGGAGGCTAAAAAATGAGTATTATAGGTTTTTGGTTTTTCAAAGAATTTTCCCTAATCAAATATGCTAATCTTTTACTAAAATCCCAAATGAAGGAGTATATATAAACACTCCATGAAATATAACCGTTGGGGACAAGTCTGGTGTTGACTCTACGAGTCCAATCTTGTTTTGATAATGACAAATCACTTGGTATTTGATCTGTACATTGAGTTTGTGTACAGGACCTATATTAACCATGCACGGAAAGATAACAAGTTGTGGATGCATTCAAGTAAAGCCTACAAATCATGGCAAGCATCTTGGAACTTAAAGAGTATGAGAAAGAGTATGAGAATCAAGATGCAAGTGGCAAAGTTCAAGAAACTCTTGGGAATGGGTATTTAGAGCTTATGTATTTACATTGGCATATGATTTATTTTGAAGCTTATTATAACTTAGAATAGTTTAAGACTCATGCATTTCATGCACATCATTAGGAAACTCTCATGGACCTTGAAATGTTTTCAAAATCATGAAAAATATATTTTATGAAAGACCCAAGAAAAGAAGCCAAGCAGATTTTTTAGTTAGAAATGAAAATTTGAGAAAATGGTGAGTTCGGTCGCCTGAACTCAAACCTCAGTAGCCTGAAGAATTTCTTCGGTTGCGTGAAGATTAAGTTCCATCGCCTAAAGAATTAAATGGAGAAGATAGAACCTGGCTGAGGCTCTTCGGTCGCCTGACCTTGGAACCTCAAGCGCCTGAAGTTGACACTTCAAGAGCCTGAAGTCGAGTTTGGTTGCCTGAACTCGCGGGAAAGCCTAAAAATAAGCTCTTTATTAAAAAGACACACGAAGTATATTATTGATCCAATGGCTGAGATTAATTCTAAGGGTAATATAATATATATTATGAATATCTAAACCCTAGAACATAAGCTAAGGGACACAACATGAAATACATACTTCTCATTGCAAGATTTGAACCCTAGAGCCGGTTTTCTGCACTTCAATCTTCTTCCATATATGTTTGGGAAAATCTCTACTGAAATCAAAAGAGCATTCATTCATCTAACTAAACTTTGATCCAGTATTAAGGTTTGATCTGTCAAGTTATCATTTTTTTAAGAATCTCTCATCTCTTTACTTGTTCATTGTTACAAAGAAGTTTTGATCTTGAGTGTGTATTCACATATAAAACTGAATTTCAGGAAGATCATGTTTTGAGAAAATCTTGTTAGCTTGGTTGATTGATTTGAACTTCAAGAAGTAGATAAAAACATATTCATATATATCGTTCATTGGGCTTCTTATTGAAAAACCTATTTTGATTAAATACGAATTTGTGTGTTGACACATAGCATACATCAAACGATTGTATCGTTTTTCATACATTCTTGAGCTTCAAGTTTTATCATATGTTAATGTACTAGGAAATTGAATTGTACTCACAAGTTTTTGTTTAGAAGCATTGTTTTGAGTGTTATTTTCATATTTCATTGTAAACACGGTTCGGGTTGTGAACCGGGTGTGAGGAGGAAGATGTACCTCGTGTGAGTAGCGGATAAGGAGGGAGCTGTACCTCTTGTAAGCAGCAGTTTTTAAAGGAAGCTCCGTCCCACTTTAAGGAGCAGGTTTATTAGTGAATCCTTGAGTGGTTGCTCAAGGCGAGGACGTAGGCCAAGTCGGTTGAACCTCGTAAAATCGCGTTTGTCATCTCTCTCCCTTTTACTCTTTATTTTCTACATTGTATTTAAATTGACGATATTGCATGCATAGATAGGATTGCCACACTCACACAAAATTGAGCAACTAGAAGCATTTGGTGAACTTATAAGAAGCGTGTGAAAGAAAAACTTAGTGGTCTAATTTTGTTTTAATATCTAATTCACCCCCCCCTCTTGGGACTACACCATAATCAACATTTGGTATCAGAGAGGGTTTTCTTAGACTTGATAGTTAATTTGTAAAATGATCACATGACACACGTTGGTGTAACTCCATTTGGTGAGGGAGACTCATCCACTAGACCGCCCATTTTCAGTGGTGTAAATTACACCTATTGGAAACGTAGGATGAGCATATATATACTGAACGTAGATTGGAAGGTTTGGAAAATTGTGACTAAGGGAAATCACATTCCCATGAAAGTAATTGATAAGATTAATGTACCTAAAACTGAAGATGAATATACTGAAGAGGATTGGAAGTCAGTTCAAATTAATGCCACTGCCATGAATATACTCTTCTGTGCACTAGATGTCAATGAATTTAATAGGGTAATGGCATGTAACTCAGCTAAAGAAATTTGGGAAAAATTAGAAGTTACATATGAAGGCACTAAGGAAGTAAAGGATAGCAGAATAGACATGCTTACTAGTGAATATGAAGCATTTAAAATGACGATTGATGAATCCATACAATCCATGTACACTAGATTCACACACATCATTAACTCTTTAAATGCTCTTGGAAAAACTTATCCCTCTTATGAGTTGATCAGGAAAATACTCAGGGGATTACCTCCAGTGTGGGAGGCAAAAGCTACTGCAATAGCAGAAGGGAGAAATCTCAAGGAGATGTCGGTGGACGAACTCATTGGGTCACTCATCACCTATGAGCTGGCGATAAATAAGAGGAAAAATGAACAAAGTAAAGCTAAGAAGGTCACTGCACTTAAGGCATCATCAAGCTACTCAAGTGAAGGAAGTGATTTCGAAATAAATGATGACATGGCCTTGCTAACAAAGAAGTTCGGAAAGTTCTTAAAGAAGAACAAAAAGTTCAACAGAAAGTTTTGGAACTTTAAATCAGAAAGAGGAGAGCAAAGCATGAAGAAAAAGAAGGAGGATCCACCAACATGCTACAATTGCCGAGAAGTTGGACACATCAAGCCTGAGTGCCCCAAACTCATGAAAGTTTCAAGGAAACAAAAGAAGGCGCTGAAAGTCGGCTGGGATGCACACAACACTAGCAGCTCAGAATATGAATCCAGCAATGACGAGGTTGCCAGCCTGTGTCTAATGGGACATGATGACTTTGAGGTACTATCATCTCGTTCATCATCTTCATACTACTTTAGTGAATCTAAAAATGAAAATGATATGATGTCATATGATGAACCGAAACAAGAATACCTATACACTATTAAAATACTTGAGAAGAAAATAAAGAAAATTTCTGAGTTAAGAAGCCAAGTCAAAGAACTTTCAAATCTTGTGGAACACCAAAATGAATCCCATGCATCTTCCATGAAGGATAAAGAGCTGAAAATTGAGGAATTAGAAAAGGACTTGAGAGACAAATTTGAAATTATTTGTAAATTTACCATAGGACAAACCAACTTTGAAAAGCTTATAGGATCTCAAAGAAATTCTCTAGAAAAAGAAGGGCTCGGTTTTAATGGTAAAGAAAATATAAGGAAAAGACAACTTTACATGGGGTATTTCACAAAAGAATCAAAGTCATTTGTTCCAACTAAGAATCATTATAGATATACTACATGCTTTAAATGTAGAAGGTTGGGTCACATACAATTTGACTACCCATTCAAAAACAAAGATGTAAAAATTAGGAAAGTATGGAAGATTAAGGGTGAACCTAGCACTAACCCTCCTGGACCCAAGACAATGTAGGTACCAAAGTTAGTTGTTTAATTGTATCTTGCAGATTTGCTTAAGAACCACTTCTTCAAAAGATAGATGGTATATGGACAATGGATGCTCACGTCACATGACCGGAGACAAATCAAAATTCATATCCTTCACACTCAAGGATGAAGGGTTTGTTACCTTTGGAGATAATGCTGAGGGAAGGATCACAGGTGTCGATAAAGTCAGTAATGATTCCACACTCATTATTGCTGATGTTTTATTAGTTGAAGGTCTAAAGCACAATTTATTGAGCATAAGTCAACTATGTGATAAAAGGTACAAAGTATCATTTGAACATGACAAGTGCATAGTTGAACACAAAACTGATAATAAGATACTGTTCATTGCTAAACGACATGAAAACGTATACACCACAAGTTTTGATAACCTAACTTCACAAAGTGTAACATGCTTACCTGCTATAAATGAAATAAGTTGGATTTGGCATAGGAGACTAGGACACGCAAACATGGATTTAATTTCAAAATTGGTTAAGAAAGAAATAGTTAAGGGACCGCCCAAGACAAAATTTGTAAAAATATAAAATCTGTGATGTATGCCAACTAGGAAAACAAGCAAGAACAAGCTTTAAGAAGAAGAAAGAGATCTCTACTACTAGGCCACTTCAAATGCTGCACTTAAACTTATTTGGACCAAACCAAATTCAGAGTTTAGGAGGAAAATCATACGCTTTTGTCATAGTTGATGACTTCTCAAGATATACATGGGTACTATTTTTAGGTCATAAAGATGAAGCATGTGAAAATTTTATCAATTTGTGCAAGAGAGTACAAAATGAAAAGCGATACACAATTACCAAAATTTCAAGTGATAGGGGTAGAGAGTTTAAAAATCAAGGCATGGAAGACTATTGCAACTCATTAGGAATTGGCCATAACTTTTCAACTCCTAGAACACCACAACAAAATGGCGTAGTTGAAAGAAAGAATAGATCTATACAAGAAATGGCTAGAACTATGCTTAACGAACATAGATTACCCAAATACTTCTGGGGCGAGGCTGTGAATACAGCCTGCTATGTACTAAATAGAGTTCTAATTAGACCATCACTTAATAAGACTCCTTACGAGTTATGAAATGGCCATAGACCAAACATATCATATTTTCATGTTTTTGGCTGTAAGTGTTTTGTGCTTAGAGACAATGAACATTTAGGAAAATTCGATGTAAAATCTGATGAAGGTATCTTCCTAGGGTATGCCTTAGATAGTAAAGCCTATAGAGTATATAATAAACGAACATTAACGGTCATAGAATCTATTCATGTAGTGTTCGATGAGACAAATCCCTTCTCCAAAAGAATTGAGGAAGATGAACCTGAATTAAACAAGGAACTAAAAGAACTATCAATTGAGAATGATTCAGAAAAGAAAATTGAACTTAGAGAACCATCCATTGAAATTGAAGAAACTACAGCTGAGATAAATGCACCATCCAGAGAATGGAAATACCTAAAAAATCATCCCATAGATCAAATAATAGGTGACCCATTACGTGGAGTATCCACTCGCTCCTCTCTTAGGAATATGATGAGTCATTGTGCATTTTTATCACAAGAAGAACCTAAGAATGTGAGTGAAGCTATAGAGGATGAATCTTGGGTGCTATCCATGCAAGAGGAATTAAATCAATTTGAAAGAAATAGAGTATGGACGTTAGTTCCTAGACCAGAGGATAAGTCAATCATAGGGACCAAATGGATATATAAGAATAAGAAAGATGAAAATGGAATAGTTGTGAGAAATAAGGCTAGATTAGTAGCTCAAGGATATAACCAAGAAGAAGGTATAGATTTTGAAGAAACATTTGCCCCTGTAGCTAGGATGGAAGCCATACAAATGTTATTAACATACGCAGCTTTTAAGGATTTCAAGCTATATCAAATGGACGTGAAAAGCATATTTTTAAATGGCTACATAAATGAGGAAGTGTATGTAGAACAACCCCCTAGATTTGAAAACCATAAGAACTCAGATCATGTTTATAAACTAACAAAGGCCTTGTACAGTTTAAAGCAAGCTCCTAGAGCTTGGTATGAAAGGCTAAGCAGTTTTCTGTTAGAAAATGGATTTATAAGAGGAAAGATAGATACAACCCTGTTCATAAAGGCTAAGAAAGATGATATTCTCTTAGTGCAAGTATATGTAGATGACATCATTTTTGGCGCTACCGATAAAGAATTGTGTAATGAATTTGCCAATACAATGCAAAATGAATTTGAGATGAGCATGATGGGTGAACTAAATTTCTTCCTAGGACTTCAGATTAAACAAGCAAATCGTGGAATATTCATAAATCAATCAAAGTATATTAGAGACCTACTCAAAAAATTTAACATTGAAGACGGAAAAATACTAGGTACACCTATGAGCACTTCATTGATATTAGATAAAGATGAACAAGGTATACCAGTAGATGTCAAACTATATCGTGGAATGATAGGTAGCTTGTTATACCTGACTGCCAGTAGACCAGATATAATGTTTAGCGTATGTTTGTGTGCAAGATTTCAGTCTGCTCCAAAAGAGTCTCACTTGCTAGCTGTTAAATGTCTACTTAGATATTTGGTAGGAACCGTGGACATTGGGTTATGGTATCCTAAACACACATCATTTGAGATTCTTAGTTATTCAACTGTTGGTTATGCAGGTAGTAAAGTGGATAGGAAGAGCACTAGTGGTACTTGTCACTTCTTAGGACACTCCTTGGTCTCTTGGTTTTCCAAGAAACAAAATGCAGTTGCTCTTTCCACAGCTGAAGCTGAATACATAGCGGCAGGTAGTTGTTGTGCTCAAATGCTTTACATGAAGCAACAACTGAAGGATTTTGGATTAAGCTATGAAACAATTCCCATAAGATGCGATAATACGAGTGCAATAAATATCTCAAAGAATCCCATATTACATTCACGAACTAAGAACATAGAAATTCGACATCTCTTTCTTCGTGACCATGTACAAAAAGGGGATGTAAGACTTGAATTTGTATGCACAGATGAACAATGGGCCAATATATTCATGAAACCACTTTCAGAGGATAAATTTATACAAATTAGGCATGAATTAGTTCTCATGTATAGTCGAGAGGTTGCTTAGAATCGTGTTAGATGATAAATCACTTGGAAGTGCATATTATTAATATTTGGTATCAACATTTTGACACATTCAAAATTTTGTGATCTCTAAGGGCAGAAAAACATAAGGTTGCGTCTACTCATGCTTTATTTGTTTACACCTTTTTGTTGATGTCAAAAGGGGGAGAAAATCTAGAAAAGGAAAAAATAATAACATGGAAGCATATTTCATATTTTATTTGGATTCAAGCTAAACACCTTGTGTATGAACATGAGCATATTGTCATTCATTGAATATTTGATACATTAATTGAGGGGGAGCTCATGCATTTGTCATCATAAAAAAGGGGGAGATTGTTGACTCTATGAGTCCAAGACATTTGAGTATGTTTTGAAAATGATTTTGCAACCCAAAGACAAATACAAGTTTTCTAAGAAATTGCAACACAAATGCAATACTCAGAAGCTTATGCGATTCTTCTTTGGATAGGCTTATGAACAAAGCCCCCTAAGAATTCCCCGATTTAGCTCTCATAAAATTCGAATCAATCAAATACAAATAGGAGAGCAAACCTATAGCAATAAACACTCAATCAACTTACAAAGAGTTTAATCAGTATGAGAAGGTAAGTATGAGTGTAGGAGGCTAAAAAATGAGTATTATAGGTTTTTGGTTTTTCAAAGAATTTTTCCTAGTCAAATATGCTAATCTTTTACTAATAATCCCAAATGAAGGAGTATATATAAACACCCCATGAAATATAACCGTTGGGGACAAGTCTGGTGTTGACTCTACGAGTCCAATCTTGTTTTGATAATGACAAATCATTTGGTATTTGATTTGTGCATTGAGTTTGTGTGTAGGACCTATATTAACCATGCACGGAAAGATAACAAGTTGTGGATGCATTCAAGTAAAGCCTACAAATTATGGAAAGCATCTTGGAACTTAAAGAGTATGAGAAAGAGTATGAGAATCAAGATGCAAGCGGGAAAGTTCAAGAAACTCTTGGGAATGGGTATTTAGAGCTTATGTATTTACATTGGCATATGATTTATTTTGAAGCTCATTATAACTTAGAATAGTTTAAGACTCATGCATTTCATGCACATCATTAGTAAACTCTCATGGACCTTGAAATGCTTTCAAAATCATGAAAAATATATTTTATGAAAGACCCAAGGAAAGAAGCCAAGCAGATTTTTTAGTTAGAAATGAAAATTTGAGAAAATGGTGAGTTCGGTCTCCTGAACTCAAACCTCAGTAGCCTGAAGAATTTCTTCGGTTGCGTGAAGATTAAGTTCAGTTGCCTAAAGAATTAAATGGAGAAGACAGAACCTGGCCAAGGCTCTTCGGTCGCCTGACCTTGGAACCTCAGGCGCCTGAAGTTGACACTTCAAGAGCCTGAAGTCAAGTTCGGTTGCCTGAACTCGCGGGAAAGCCTAAAAATAAGCTCTTTATTAAAAAGACACACGAAGTATACTATTGATCCAATGGCTGAGATTAATTCTAAGGGTAATATAATATATATTATGAATATCTAAACCCTAGAACATAAGCTAAGGGACACAACATGAAATACATACTTCTCATTGCAAGATTTGAACCTTAGAGCCGATTTTCTGCACTTCAATCTTCTTCCATATTTGTTTGGGAAAATCTCTACTGAAATCAAAAGAGCATTCATTCATCTAACTAAACTTTGATCCAGTACTAAGGTTTGATCTGTCAAGTTATCATTTTTTTTAAGAATCTCTCATCTCTTTACTTGTTCATCGTTACAAAGAAGTTTTGATCTTGAGTGTGTATTCACATATAAAACTGAATTTCGGGAAGATCATGTTTTGAGAAAATCTTGTTAGCTTGGTTGATTGATTTGAACTTCAAGAAGTAGATAAGCACATATTCATATATATCGTTCATTGGGCTTCTTATTGAAAAACCTATTTTGATTAAATATGAATTTGTGTGTTGACACATAGCATACATCAAATGATTGTATCGTTTTTCATACATTCTTAAGCTTCAAGTTTTATCATATGTTAATGTACTAGGAAATTGAATTGTACTCACAAGATTTTGTTTACAAGCATTGTTTTGAGTGTTAATTTCAGATTTCATTGTAAACACGGTTCGGGTTGTGAACCGGGTGTGAGGAGGAAGTTGTACCTCTTATGAGCAGCGGATAAGGAGGGAGTTGTACCTCTTGTAAGGAATGGTTTGTAAGGGAAGCTCCATCCCACTTTAGGGAGTAAGGTTATTAGTGAATCCTTGAGTGGTTGCAAAAGTCGAGGACGTAGGCCAAGTCGGCTGAACCTCATAAAATCGCGTCTGTCATCTCTCTCCCTTTTACTCTTTATTTTCCGCATTGTATTTGAATTGAGGATATTGCATGCATAGATAGGATTGCCACACTCACAAAAAATTGAGCAACTAGAAGTATTTGGTGAACTTATAAGAAGTGTGTGAAAGAAAAACTAAGTGGTTTAACTCTTTTTTGATATCCAATTCACCCCCCCTCTTGGGACTACACCTTAATCAACATCTGGTATTATTAGAAAATATTAATGACCTTTTAATTATTTTAACATTGTTTAAAAAATTAACTACAGTAAAAAAATCAGGGCAACCCGAGAGGTTCGGTCGACCAGAAATCTTTTTAGTTGACCGAAGTTCATATGGCTCGGTTGACCAGGACACTTTTGAACTAGGGACTCGGTCAATCGGACGAGTATGTCTG